>NC_057799.1:166963848-167152947 GCF_018294505.1 Triticum aestivum | reverse complement strand
CATGCTCTAACTTGGCTGGGTTATATTGCTCATATCATGCATATGGCTCCTGCATTGCCATGCCATCTGCTTAGATTAGACATGCTTTGTGTGAATGCCTCCTGTTTGCTTTCTATATCAGATATGTGAATTATGCAATGCCATGTTTTTCAGCCAATTATCATATATGTGAATTATGCACCGCCATGGAGCCAGGCATCATATATGTGAATTATCTCATGCCATCCTTTTTTCATTACGTACTCCATTTGTCGACAATCTGTGTATATTGAACTACTCTTCATGTGTATCAGCCATTTGAGCCGGTTATGGAAAAATCTGGAGTGAAAACAAGGTCTTCAGAGCAGGCAATGGTACCTATTGAAGCATATATCTCGATGGTTACAGGGAGCTCCTCAGAGGAGGATTCAGAGACAAATGACCAGTCCTATATCCCACCTGAGGTGTATGCTCTAAGTTGCAATGTTTATATTTCTCATATGATGCATATGGTGTATTGCATTGCTTAGTTTAGACATCATATGCACAATATTGAATTCTATCTGCTTAGTTTAGAGATCATACATGCGAGTGCCAGCTGGTTAGTATATGAATCAATTATGTCAATTATATCATGCCATCATGTATACTTAGACAACATGTATGTGAATTATTTCATCCCAGCCTATTTTAGAAAGACATCATATAGTTTTGTCATGTCATCCTGTTTAGGTACTCATCATATGTTGAATTATGCCATTATATCCTGTTAAGTTATCCATCATATATCTGAAACTGTGTCATGCTATCCTATTTAGTTAGGCATCATATATGTGAAATTGTGTCATGTTGTCCTGTTTGGTTAGACAACATATATGTGAATTACCACATCTGTCTATCATACAATGTCTGTACGTTCAATTTCTTTTCTTGTTTATCAGCCATTTGAATTGGAGGGGGTGATGGCAGTATCTAAGGGAGCAAAAACCCGTTCTTCACAAAAGACATTGCTACCCGTCGATGCAGATAGAACCATGGTTGTACTGGCCCACAAACTAGCCCCACCACACATAATCGAGACTCTTCCAGATTGCACACTTACACCGTTGGGCAGAGAACCAGCTACAACCCATCTAACCGCAACCCCAGCAGATAGTAACCAACTTATAGTTGACAAAGAACCATGTCCACCATAGAGTACCCCCACACGAGCAGTTTGTAAAGCTACTGCAGTGCCCAAAGCACGAAGACCACCATAGCTAACCCAAACTCCACGTTTAAAGCAGAAGAGCAACTGTTCTCAGGTCAGATTCCGTAGCTATGGTCCATACTCCTTTGCTATTGCATCACTGTATTTACTCATACCAACTACTTCCGAATTTGAAGGATCCAATTGAAACTCCAATGCCGCAACAGGTATGTTTTAAACCTATTTCTTTAACTAGATTGCTGTTCCAACTTCTTGCTCTATGTTGATTTCAGTTTAAGTTGTACAAATAGTTATGTTCTCATGTGATGCACATTACAAGTGCTGCCAATGCTATGTAGTTTCTCACACTTATATTCTGTCTATGCTGATGTGTCTTAAAAATATATGAGTTGAACTGTGTCTCTATCTTGATTAGGGAACATAAAGTAGAATGATATGGACAATACAGTGACCATAGTACATAGATATATGTTTGTTTCATGCTGTTATCCTGTCCACCTTACTACTGGACCGGTTTACCAAAATGAGTTTCGTATACTACAAGCTAAACCTGTGATGTGTCTGCTTGTTTCTCTTGTAGTATGCAAACAGAATATTGGAGAAGAGCACCCCACTATGCAATGGTAGAGAAAGTAATGCAGATAAGGTTCAAGATAGTGAGACAACCCTGTTGGTCTCCAAGAAAGGCGATAAAAACGATCTTGTAGACAGTGAGAAAACCCCATAGTCCTGCGTTGATGTAGTGTTCGAGTTACTGGCCAGTACCGCTGGCACAAGCTCTTCGAACTCGCTGCCTGAATCACTTCGGCTTCTTCAGTCTCAGCTACAAGCTGAAAGGCATCAGTCAGCTGTGCTGCGGCAAGAAGCCGAAGGACTGAGGAAGTCCCTGCAGAATTCAGATGCGTACTTTCTTGTGCAACAACAACGCTGGAGGATTTAAGCGCCAAACAAGAGAAAGTTAATAAGCTTCCTAAGCATCTTGCCAGCATTATGGGTACCCAGGATATTGTTTCTTGAACTCTTCTGAAGTGGTTTCAGTTCTGGACTTGTTTTGCTGCGGCGTTTATATGCTGCTTTGTTCCCTATATTTGCACTGGTGGCGAACTTTGATGCCCAGTGGATGTAATATGTGTAATAGACGTGATAGCCTAGCATAAGTTGCTTGCTTATTTATTTCCTTGTTGTCTTGTTTATTTGTTTGCTTGTAGTCAGTGTAGTTCTTTTTCCGCGGTTTGCTAGTGGCTGCAATAATCTATTTTTTAAAACTAGGCTACAATAACCATGGTCTAATATTTACCGTAGTGACACTGGGCCTCCTACGGGCCGTAGAAATAGTGCGCCTTCTACGGGCCGTAGAAACAGTAGGCCTTCTACGGGCCATAGAAACAATGGGCCTTCTACGGGCCGTAGAAACAATGGGCCTTCTACGGGCCGTATCATCAATGGGCCTTATACGGGCTGTATGATCGATTGGCCAAACATGGGCCAATAACAGGCCGCATTATGGCCGTAAACGGGCTAGAGTTGGAATCGTCCGTTCATGGGCCGACCATAACGGGCCATCGTTAATAGGCCATATTTGATGACGCTATGAAAACGGCCCAACGTATTAACGGACCACAAACGGGCCGACTGTAACCACAAGCTGAATTTGGCCCACAAGCAGAAAATGACAGTAACGGGCCGTAAGTAAACGAATGCTGGAAATGAGCCCAAGAATAAATGGGCTCTGAGAAGGCCGAAAGATAACATGGGCTGGAAACAGCCCAACGGAATAACGGGCCATTAATGGGTATAAAGTGATACACTGTTCATTACGGGCCAGTTTCACCACGGGTCGTTAATGGGTGTAAAGTGATACACTGTTCATTACGGGCCAGTTTCACCATAGGCCGTTAATAGGCTAAGAGTTACATAGGGCCTCATATGGGCCGAAAGACGTCATGGGCCATACATGGGCCAGAAGTGAAAACGGGCTGGAATCATATTGGATGGCCCAGATGACGCTACTGGGCCTAATTCAGATAGGGCGTAAAGGGCCTTGGGTTAGCGAGCTGTAAATGGGCTATATGCGAACAGGCCGTTAACAGGCTTTCCATGGGCCGGGCTGCCACCTTTTGACCAAGTCAAACGGGCCGGCCTTTTCACAGGAATGGGCCTCTGTTGGGCCGTGCCTCGTGTCGACGTATCATAGGCGCCTTCTGTCCAATGAGTGGATGACATCTGTCCCAACAATGAGCCGACACGTGTTTCCTCCAGCCAATGATGATTTTACACATGGAAAATCCCCATTGGTCGGGGCTGTTAACGGGTTATCGGATCCAAAACCCGACCCGATAGCTTAACGGCGTTCCGTTACGGTGGATGCCACGTGTCGGTCACCCTTGACGAAAGCACTTCTGTGACGCGCGATTTATCGTCATGGAAGTGCACACTTCCGTGATGATAATTTTGGTAATGTCATGGAACACTTCTACGACATCACATGTATGACTATCTTGATTCTGTCATAAAATCATCATGGATGTACATCCATGACAAAAAACGCGACCTACTGTGACAAACACGTATCATCACGGAAGTGTATTTTTTTGTAGTGCTTGAAGCCGGGCAACGCGAGGGCGGCTAAGGTAACGGGGCGATGCTCCTGAGGGAGTTCTTGACGCTGCGTGTTGCCCCACTCCAGGCGCGCGCGCGCCCCTTGTGGGAGCTTGAAGAAGAGGGGAACAGGACCCGCCTGAGGCCGGGGGCCCTGCCTGACGATGAATTGACCCGCCAAGCGCCTTCGTTCCCCTGTTCCAACGCAGGGACTGGGAGGAATTCGTCGCCTCCAGGCCGACCTTTGACGCGCGCGGGCTGGTGCCGTTGGCGCTCTCGGGGGCCCCTGCAGCGCCGAAGCCGGTAGAGGTGTCCTCTGACGAGTCCCACGGGGAGGGGGAAGAGGAGGTGGACTCGGAGAAGACTCTGGAAGAGGTGGGGGAGACTTCCCCTCTGAGCAAGGCCGAGATCCTCCGCGCCTTGCCTGACGACGCCGAGGTCGACACCCGCCAGGAGGAGAGGAAGCAGCCCCTCATTCCGACAAAGGGCAGATCGTCGCTGGTGCCTCACGATGCCGCCTCCGTCCCTACGCCTCCTGGGGCTGGCTCCGGCCCTGCCGCTGCACCGCCTACTGCCGCCGGAGCCCGCGTGCCTACTCCCCAGGTCCCGACGCTTTCAGGCTTCAAGCTCCCCAAGAGGAGGGTGGAGTACTTCGCAGTGGACCGGTAGGTGTCTCGAGCTTCGCCTTATCCCTGCTAGTACTCGTTATTTCCTGACGCTCGCCCTTGATTGATCAGGACGACGCCTTCGGCGAAGAAGAGGAAGGAGGATGCGGTGGCCATGCCTCCCTCCGCAGAGAAAGGAGGTAGCAGCGTCCGCACCTCCCCAGCCCGGTCGTCCTCGCGGGGCTAAGAAGAACATCGCCGCGTGGATTCAGCCCCCATGGCCCTGCTGGCTCCGGAAGTGCCGGCGCCTGGCGCGGCTGATGAGGTCCCAGCTGCTCCGGAACCCGTGATCTCCCAGACCCTGGTGATGATGTCGCCTCCTCCCACTGCTGCACCTCCGCTCCTTGGTTCTTTCGCTCCTGCTGCTGTTCTGGAACGTGCTCTTTCGGAGATGACCCAGTTGCAGGCAGATCTTCTGGGCGCGGACCCACGCCTGGTGGCCGGGCGCCTGGAGTTGGCCTCTGGCTGGCTTCACTCGGACCTGGCGGTTCGCGTGGCGCTGGGCCAGGTTGCTGCGGCTTCCGAGAAGGAGAAGCAAGGAGCCGCCAGCGCTGCAGCCGATCACGAGACGGCGCTGAAAGATGCCAAGGCCACCCATGACCGCTGCTAGGTGTTGGAGGGCGAGTTGCAGGGCCTGCGCGACAAGTACGCCGAAGAGGCACGCTGTCGCCAAGCGAAGGAGGAGGAGATGAAGGCCCAGGAGGAAGCCGTCAAGAACCATGATGCTGAGCTGGCGGAGCCGGGGAAGACGCAGGCCGCCGAGCGCAACCGGTTGGAAGAATTGGAGCGGAAGATGGGGACGAGGGAGGCCGATCTTGATGCCAAGGCGCGAGTCCTGGCCGAAGACCGCGTGGCCTTCGCCGATCTCGAGAAGAGATCTCGCAAGGCGCTAAAGACACTCTACGAGCACGGCCTGGAGAAGCCGCTGGACACCGACGAGGACGGCCCCGCCCAGCTGCTTCCTCTCTTGGTGAAGGCGCTTGAGGAGGTCGTTGATGGCCTCGATCCCATGGCGGAGGCAGAAGCTCGCGTCCTGTCTTCGGCTGCACTAACTCGTGTCTTCAGCCATCTGCACCTCCGCGACCCCAACGCTCACCTTGACGAGCTGCTGGAGCCTGTGGCTGAAGATCACTGTGAAGCCGCTGCCGCAGCTGTACAAGGTCAAGTGGAGGCCTTGATAAGGAAGTTCCGCGGCTTTGTCTCCGATCCTCTGTCCAACGATGTCGCCGATCCTGCAGCTGGTGGTGAAGGTGAAGACGACGCACCTTCCGCAGGTGCTGGCGGCGCCCGGGGGTGACCTGCGGCTATTCTCCCGTTTCGTTCCTGCAACATGCATTAGGCCTCGTGGAGGCGTTTAGACTTTCATTTGGCATCGTGAGGACAATGTGTTTGTAATATTTGCTTCGAGATTTTGCGATTTCCTTCCTATTTGCTTTGCTTTCTGCGTCGGCAGAGCCCGGCCCCGCGCATACCTCAACCGCCATTGGGCCGACTGGAGACCAGGACGGACCAAGGAGTGAGGGGCTACGTGACCAGTTAGGCTCCTGAGTCGCGATGCTCAGGAGTCCCCCTTGACGCGCAAACAGCATATAGGGAGAGTTCGTGAGGATAGATTAATGTTCTACGTCGGCAGAGCCCGGCCCCGCGCATACCTCAACCGCCATTGAGCCGACCGGAGACCAGGACGGACCAAGGAGTGAGGGGCTACGTGACCAGTTAGGCTCCTGAATCTCGATGCTTAGGAGTCCCCCTTGACGTGCAAACAATTTCCATACCTGCCCTCGCCGAGGCCTCGGGAGGGGCGCGCGACACCCAGGTCCGGGAGACCTGGTTGGGTGGCGTGCGCTTGGGCGTGACCCGAGCGCAGCCCCCTCGCGCAACTCTCCCGAGGGGAGGCGTTGCGGTGAGGCTGGACGCTGAGATCTGGGCTCCCTGATGTTGGTACGACAATGGGGCCGCCCTTAGTTTTTTATCACCAGCGCAGAGCATAGTGCTTCCGCTTGTGCACGGGCATAGCCGCTCCTCGGCAGTGTCGACAGCCAGCACGGAGCATGGTGCTTCCACTTGGGCGTGGGATGGGGGGCCCCCTCCGGGAGGAGCCCCTGGGGTGTGTACAGCCCCGCCCTGACACGTGGCTTGCACGGCAGGGCTGCGAGGTGTATCTGGGCACTCGTGAGCCAGCACGGGACTCACGAGGCCCTACCTCAAGGCGGGTTGTGCCTGGTCTTGAGTCTTGGTGACTGTGTGTTCCTGCAAGGCGGTTAGGTGCAAGCACTCTACGTCCTCAGGTCCCGGCCCTCGAGCGAGCTCAGCCGCCGCTGGTATGCCAGGTCGCGATGCCGTGGTCAAGGCCAGGGGGTGAGGGCTGGAGAGCCAGTAAGAGCTCCTGAGTCGCGATGCTTAGGAGCCCCCCTTTTAACGCGCAAGCGAATTGCACGGGGTGAATGGACCCGCGGCGGGTGGCGGTCAAGCGGGTGGTAACCATAAGCAGGTTAGGCAGGGAAAAGCAAAACAGCTTGGGTAAATGCAGGAAGATACATGCCACTGGATCCGGCCCGAGCGGCTTGGGGATGATGCAGCCCGAGGGGTTCCCCCAGCAAGGTAAGCTAATGACATAAGCAAAGGGATACATGCCACAGGGACGGACCCACGTGACCTGGGAATGATGCAGCCCAAGGGGTGCTCCCAGCTAAACGAGCTTCGAAGATGTCACCTAATTCTGTAGACGAAGTAGAGTTGGTGCAGCCGAAGGCGTGCGTCGAAGGAGTGACGCTTCATGAGCCACCAGAGCCCTGAGCCTCGGGAGGCTCTGGGGGCTCGGGGGTTCCCTGAAGACCGACTCCATTTCCTCCGGGACGGTGTGGTACCTGGCCTCCTGAGCCGCCAGGACACGTCGTATGCTGCGCTGATAGGCTGACGCCACGCTCGGCAAGCCGAAGAGCATGCGAACATATCTATGTGGCGGGCCCTTGCAGCGGCCCACACGCGAAGGCCAGAAGCGCTCCTGAGATGCGGCCCTGTTGAGCCCTGGGACGTTGATGCAGACACGCAGCCCAACATCCTCGCCTGGATGGGGAGATGCGCCTCGTGAGCGGTCGTCGCCACGCATGGCCTTGCGTCTTGCAGCTCCTGAGTGGCCTTGGTGATGAACTCTTGAGTGGTGGGCACTCCTTGCCCTGTGCTCTCCTAAGGGACACGTGTCGCGAAGCACGCCTCCAAGTGTTGCCCAAGCGCCTCCCTCGTGAGGTTGGCAAGGTCTGAGGCCCTCCAGAAGAGAGCCCCCGAGCCCTGCCCGAGGAGGGCGCTGGGCGCGCCTTCCTATGTGATGGAGGGAGGCGCCCCTGGGATGGACGCCGGTCCTGATGAGGCTCCTGCCGCGATGCCATCCTCCTGAGGCCCGGCACGGCGCAGCTTCTTCTTCTTGGGGATGGCCTCTGGAGGGCCCTCACTTCTGCTATCGGGGTCGTCGATTGCTGCAGCTTGGAACGCGCGCTCAAGGGAGCACACCGCATCTCTCTCTTCACACGGGACTGTGATGATTCCGCCGCTTCCCGGCATCTTGAGGACGTTGTAGCCGTGGTGGGTGACTGCCATGAACTTGGCCAAGGCTGGGTACCCGAGGATGGCGTTGTACGGCAGGCGGATGTGCTCGACGTCGAAGTCGATGAGCTCGGTGCGGTAATTCTTGCGCTCTCCAAAGGTGACAGGCAGGCGGACCTGCCCGATCGGTGTGGTGGAACCGTCGGTCACTCCTGAGAAAGGTTTGGTAGGCTGGAGCTGCTCATACGGCACTTGGAGGTTGTCGAACGTGTCGACGGACAGGACGTTGAGCCATGCGCCGCCATCGATGAGGGTCTTGGTAACCTGCACATTGCTGATGACTGGGGAGCACAACATCGGGAGGGCGCCGGCGGTGGCCGCGCACTTGAGCTGATCTGCCGAGTTGAAAGTGATGGCGCATTGGGACCACTTGAGCGGGCGCGTGGCCTCGAGCTTGGGGAGCACCGTGTTCACCTCGCGAGCGAACTATTTGAAGATGCGCGGAGAGGCTCGGGCCTGGGCGCCGCCCAAGATGCAGGCGATCGCACGCGGCTCCTGGAAGCCCCCAGCCCCCTCATCCTAATGGTGGTCGTCGTTCCTTCTTGGTGGCGGCAGCGGGGGAAGACCGGCGTTGCCTTGGGGGCGATCCTCACGAGGCGGGTCCCTCCAGGCCCCCTCGCAAGGATGGTCCTACCAGCGGTCCTCACGAGGCCTGTCGCGCCATTCCTGGCGCAGGCCACGGTCGTCCCAGCGTCCTCCTCCATGGTCATAGCCCCGGTCTCTGCGCTCGGGGCGTCGACCGAAGCGTCCTTCCCGTATGGCTCTGGGCTCTTGATAGTCGCTGGTGTTGTGGGTGTTCAGGTTGTGGAAGGCGCAGAACGGTTGACTGTTCTTGGAAGACTTAGGCTGATCTCTGCCCCGCTTGGTGTCGGGCTCCGCTGCGAGCACCACTGCCTCCTTGCGCTTCACGTCCTTGGCCTTGGCCTTCTTCTCCTCTGCACCCGCAGCTGGCAGCTCGAGGAGCGAGAGGCGCCCCTCCTCAGCTCTTGCGCACTTGGTCGCCAGGTTGAACAGCTCCTGAGATGTGCAGAGCTCCTCGTGGATAGCGAGCTGTTCCTTCATCTTGACATCACGGACGCCGTCGGAGAACGCGGAGATGATGGCCTCGTCCGTGACCTTGGGGATCTTGAGGCGAGTGTTGTTAAAGCGCTGGATGTACTTCTGGAGGGTCTCTCCCGGCTGTTGCTTGATGCGGCGTAGGTCTCCCGCGGCCGACGGGCGATCGCGAGTGCCTGGAAGTTGGCGATGAAGCGGTCGCGCATCTCGTCCCAGGAGGAGATCGAGCCGTGCTACAGGTTCAGGAGCCAGGAGAGGGCTCCATCCTTGAGAGCCATGGGAAACCAGTTTGCCATGACTTTCTCATCGCCGTTGGCCGCCTTGATGCTCAGCTCGTAGAGCTGCAGGAACTCCGCGGGGTCGGCGGTGCCGTCGTAGCGAGGAGGCAGATCTGGCTGGAACTTGCCTGGCCAGGTGACGCTACGCAGCTCGGGGGTGAAGGCGCGGCAGCCAGCCGTGGTTGCTGGTGCCCGCCTCGGAGGTGGAGCTTGGTCTTGACGAGGTCCACGCGGCGCCGCTGCGGGCGGTGCGCGGTCTTGACGAGGCGGCGCGGGGAGCGCGGGTGCAGCTTCTCGCGGCCGCGGGATTTCTTGGCAGCTTCTCTCTTCACGCGCGGGCGCCGAGCGTGGCGGATCACACTGCGGGGCCGCGCGCCTTGGTGCCAAGGCACCGTCTTGGGGCAGAGGTGGTGGAGACGCGCCATGAGCCTCGTTGCCCATGGCTGGCTGAGGGTGGGGCAGAGAGAGGGACGGCACCGGGGAGCCCCCTGCGGCGCGGACGAGCTCACGACGCGATCGAGCCACTCCTCATAGAGGTCGTTGACTGGGCGGTAGCGCAGGAGTTCGTTCGCCGCGATGAGCGCGGCCCGCGCCTCCATGGGAGCGCGGCGCGCGTGAGACGAAGAACCGGCCGGGGTCAGCGACAAAGTGGCGGTGTGGCCGTCCTTCCGTACCGATGGATGCAGCGAGGACGCCTGCTGCTCGTCCCCGCCGGGCCGGTAGGAGCGTTGGCGGCAGGAGACGGAGAACGACGAGGTGGCCCGCTGACGGGAGCCGTTTGAGCAACACGGGCGGTGAGGGCAGCCCGACGCTCAGCCCGAGCACGGCGAGCGTCCGCCATGGAGACGATGGAGCGACGGAGCGATGAGCCGATGGAAGGGAAGCTACGGCGCACTCCTACCTGGCGCGCCAAATGTCGGATGTGGGATTCCGGCAAACCCTTAAGGTTCGAACACTGGGGTGCGCGCGAAGTCTTTCCCTCCTACCGATCTACGCCCTAGCTCGCTAAGATCTCGCGGATGAACTCGACGAACTCGCAACACAGAAAGACACTAGATTTATACTGGTTCGGGCCACCATTGTGGTGTAATACCCTACTCCAGTGTGGCGGTGGTGGACTGCCTCTTGGGCTGTTGATGAACAGTACAGAGGGAAGAACAGCCTCCTGAGGTTGAGGTGTTCTTGTGCTTGGTGTGTGGCTAAGGCTTGGCTCAAGGCTAGCTGCCCCTACTGTGGTGGCTAGACCTATTTATAGAGGCCCTGGTCCTCTTCCCAAATAATGAGTGGGAAGGGAGCCAACAACGGCGGGCAAGTTTGAAGGGGGACAGCTAGTACAAGCTATCCTGACAAAAGTGGTCTTCGCCTGCGAAAAGCTCAGGTGGTGACGCCATCTTGCGCTCCACGATGACCTCCGTCTTGCCGTCCTCCTGGTCTTGGTCTCGTTGCCCCGATATAGCAACCTTTGCCTGATGCCTCGATACTCCTCGCCTGTGCCTGCTCCCATAGCACCAAAGAGGAAACAAGGACGCTGCGCGCGCTTGTGCCCGCCTGGCGCCAATCGTCATGGCTCACGTCACGAGTGCCTCGTGAGGTTTTCCCCGCCTTGGTATCTCCGCTCCTCGTGAGCCTGCCTGGCTAGGCCACTCCTGAGGAGGTCTTGCGTCGTCCATGTCGCGAGGCTTGGACCCTCGCGAGCGTCTTGGATGGCTTGTTGATGAAGAAGGGCCGTACGGCCTGCTGGCTTAGCCACGCCGTGGGCCGCAGGCAGGCAAGTCTGGGGACCCCCGTTCCCAGAACACCGACTACCGCCATGATGGATACTGGTCAGATGGTCCCTGCGATCGAAGGTGATCGGGAGGACGACCATGGGTTGAACTTTGGGGCGACTGGCTCCATCGCGTAGACGTCCTTGAGTGCGCGTTTGCGCTCCCACTTGGGGATGTGGGTAGCGTATATCATGCACACCGTTTTAACTTGGGGGGGACTCCTCGTCGTCGTCCTTGCTTTGCGACCCCTTCTCCTTGTTATCAGCATTTAACTTGCCGGCCTGTTTAAAAACCCAACCGCCTCTGTTGGTATGATTGGCTGGTTTATCAGGGGTGCCGTGGATCTGACATGGGCGATGGAGTATGCGGTCCAAGCTGGATGAGCCTGGATTGTTTCTTTTATATGGCTTCTTCCGCTGGCCGGACTTGGAGCCACTGAATTTGGTGTTGACTGTTGTGTCATCGGTATTGTCACTGTTGCTTCGATGCTTGTGTCTGTTGCATCGGGGTTTGCCATTGCTATTTCTGGCTTCAGAAGTGCCAGGTTCGCTTGTACTATTATTGCTACGGGCTAGCCAGCTATCTTCGCCTGCGCAAAAGCGGGTCATGAGCGCCATGAGGGCTGCCATGGACTTCGGCTTTTCTTGGCCGAGGTGTTGGGCGAGCCATTCATCGCAGATGCTATGTTTAAAGGCCGCTAGGGCTTCGGCATCCGGACAGACGACGATGTGGTTCTTTTTAGTTAAGAACCTAGTCCAGAATTTCCTGGCCGACTCTCTGGGCTGTTGAACTATGTGACTTAAGTCGTCGGCATCCGTAGGTCGGACATATTTACCTTGGAAGTTGTCCAGGAAGGCGTCTTCCAAGTCCTCCCAGCTGCCAATGGAGCTTTCGGGCAGACTGTTCAGCCAGTGTCGAGCTGGTCCCTTGAGTTTTAGCAGGCGGTATTTGATGGCATGAAGATCGCCACCGCAGGCCATATGAATATGGAGAAGAAAATCCTCTATCCATACCGCGGGGTCTGTTGTCCCATCATATGATTCGATGTTCATGGGTTTAAACCCTTCTGGGAATTCGTGCTCCATTACTTCATCAGTGAAGCAGAGGGGATGTGTGGTGCCTCTATATCAGGCCAAGTCGTGACGTAGTTCGGATGTAGTCCGTCTGCGGTTTTCGGCCCGGACGTGGTTATGCTCGTCACGTCCGGCTTGATGGTCGTCGTCGCGCGCCACGGCATGCCCCCGTGATCCGTAGATTGATCTGGACTGACCTGCTCTGTTCTCCAGGTCCTGCCGTAGGTCATGTGTGTATTCTCGAGCTGTTGTGTCTCTATCTTTACGGTGAGGTAGTGTGGGCTGGTGTTCGGCTTGAGTTGCCGTTTTGTCCGAGCCACGTGGTGGTCAGTCAGCCACATTACGTGTTGACGGCCTGGGCTCAAGTGCCTCGCCGTCCAATTGGGGTAGCAGTTTACGCTTCAGGTAACTTTTGGTGGGGTGCTTGAGGCCGTATTCCTTGGCTGCCAGGACATTAGTCCACCTGTCGTTGAGTAGATCTTGATCAGCTTGAAGCTGCCGTTGTTTCTTTTTCAGGCTCCTCGCAGTGGCTATTAGCCGGCACTTAAAGTGCTCCTGCTCGACGGGTTCCTCGGGCATGATAAAGTCTTCGTCTCCGAGGCTCACCTCATCCTCGGAGAGTGGAAGATAGTTACTGTCCTCCGAGTCTTCGTTTATGGCCTGTTCATCAGGGCTGACTCGCCCATCTTCCCTATCGTCCTATTCGGAAATTCGCTCGACGGGGTCTTCTTTGTCTTCGGCATTGTCCGGAGTATTGTTTTCTCTCGTGCCGGTATTGCTATCTTTTCCACGGCGTGATTTAGAGCGGCGCCGCTGACGTCGGTGCTATGGCTGTATCTTAGGAGGTTTATCCTTGACTGGATCCTTCTCGTTATCGCTGTCGGCGTTCTGGGAACGGGGGTCCCCAGACTTGCCTGCCTGCGGCCCATGGTGTGGGTTTGCTGCAGGCCTGTACGGCCCATCTTCATTAGCAAGACATTCAAGGCCCTCGCGAAGGGCCAAGCATCGCAAGGCGGACGACGCAAGACCTCCTCGGGAGTGGCCTCACCAGGCTGCCTCATGAGGAGCGGAGAAATCAAGGCAGGGTAAACCTCACGAGGCTCTCTTGACGTGAGCCATGACAATCAAGATCAGGAGGCCGCCAGGCGGGCACCAGCGCGCGCAGCATCCTTGTTTCCTCTTTGGTGCTAAGGATGCAGGCGCAGGTGCGGAGTACAGAGGCATCAAGCAAAGGTTTCCATATCAGTGCAATGAGACCAAGACCAGCAGGACGGCAGGACGGAGGTCACCATGGAGCCCAAGACGGCGTCACCACCAGAGCCTTTCGCAAGCGAAGACCACTTTTGTGAGGATAATTTGTACTAGCTGTCCCGTTTCAAATTGGCCTGTTGTTGGCTCCCTTCCCGCTCAATATTTGGGGAGAGGACCAGGGCCTATTTAAGTAGAACTAGCCACCACAGTAGGGGCAACTCATCTTGGACTTGATCCACTCCATCCTCACACCCACAAGTTTGCAAGCACAAGAACACCTCAACCTCAGGAGGCTGTTCTTCCCCTTGTACTGTTCATCATCAGCCCAAGAGGCAATCCACCACCACCACACTGGAGTAGGGTATTACACCACAACGGTGGCCCAAACCAGTATAAATCTTGTGTCTTTGTGTTGTGAGTTCGTCGAGTTCTCCCGCGAGATCTTAGCAAGCTAGGGCGTGGATCGGTAGGGAGAAAATCTTCGCGCGCACCCCAGAGTTCGAACCTTAAGGGTTTTGCCGGAACCCGTGATCCGACATTTGGCGCGCCAGGTAGGGTTGCGCCGTATCTCATCTCCGCCAATCTACGCTCCGCCGCCACCGCACTGCGCCCTCATGGCAGGCGCCCCGCTACCGACTCCAACGGCTGGTGCTAACGACGGGGCCAGGGGGCTCCAGCCCTGGCCCCCGCCCTGCGATGGGTGCGATGGCCGCCCAAGTTCAAGCCGGAGATGCTGCCGTGCTACGACGGTGTGGTCGGCTTTCCCGCTGGCATACAAGGAGGTCGTCCTCGAGGCCGGGAGCGACGACAAGGTCATGGCCAACTGGCTCCCCATGGCCCTCACCGGTGAGCCACGCGCCTGGCTGCTCAACCTGCCTGGATCCACGGTGGCATCCTGGGAGGAACTCCGCGACCTCTTCACTGCGCGCTACGCGGTACCGGCGCACCACGTGGTCGCGGCCCTGTTGGGCGGCTCTCAAGCGCCGCCTTCAGATAGCCACTTCAAGCCATTCCTCTGCCAGATCGGCGCCGCCTCCAAATGCTCGGGGGCTCCGCCTGGCTGGGCTGCACCCGAAGCCGACCTCACCTTCGGCTCGGAAGACCACCCCGACTCCACCGCCGGCTCGGGCATGCTCCCAATGCTCTGCATGCCCACCATCTGCAACATGGCTATTACCAAGACCCTCATCGACGGCGGCGCCGGCCTCAACTTGCTCTCCGTGGAGGCCTTCAGCCTTCTTCACATGCCACTCGAGCGGCTCAGCCTCAGCAAGCCTTTCTCAGGAGTTGGTGGTGGCACTGCCCGCTCCCTAGGGCAGATCCGCCTCCCCGTCACCTTCGGCACGCGCGACAACTACCGCATCGAGCTGGTCAACTTCGACATCGCCCGCATCGGCCTCCCGTACAACGCCATTCTCGGGTACCCAGCTCTGGCCCAGTTCATGGCGGCGACTCATCCGCCCTACAACCTCATGAAGACGCCTGGAAGCAAAGGCGTCCTCACTGTCAAGGGGGCCGCCAAGGAGGCCCTGGCAGCGCTCAAGCTCGCCCTCAAGTCCGCTGCGGCGGCAGCCTGCTGACGCGGGCACCTCCGAGCCCAAGGGAGCCGCACCGACCAAGAAGAAGCAGTTGTTCACACAAGACAAGGCGGAAACCAAACAGGTGCCAGTCAACGAGGACGAGTCCTCAGGAGCCACCTTTACCATAGGTGCCAGCCTCGACCCAAGCCAAGAGGAAGCGTTGGTGAAGTTATTGCGTGCAAACAAGGATATATTCACATGGGAGCTGAATCAGCTGGTGGGAGTCCCGAGAGAGGTGATTCAGCATCATTTAAGGGTATGCCCCAATGTGCGACCTGTAAAGCAGCGGGCGAGACAGCAGTCCATGGAGAAGCAGACCTTCATCGTCCAAGAGACCTGCAAGGTGGAGGCGGCTGGTGCCATTCGCGAGGTTCGGTACCCCGAATGGCTGGCGAACCCCGTCGTAGTGCCGAAGAAAGGCGGGAAGGAGCGAATGTGCGTCGACTTCACCAACCTCAACAAGGCATGCCCCCAAGATCTGTTCCCGCTCCCACGCATCAATCAGATCATCGACTCCATCGCCGAGTGCGACCTGCTGTGCTTCCTGGATGTGTTCTCGGGGTATCACCAGATCAAGATGGCGGTAGAAGATGTAAAGAAGACAGCCTTCCTGACCCCGTGTGGGGTGTATTGCTACACCTGCATGCCCTTCAGACTGCGCAACGCGGGCGCCACCTTTCAGCGGCTGATGCACATCGCCTTGGGGCGGCAGCTCGGAGAAACACGGAGGCCTACGTTGATGACATTGTGGTGAAGTCTCGGGAGGCAAGGACCTTGATTCAAGACCTGGAGGAGACCTTCGCGAACCTGCGCCAGGTGAACTTGCGGCTTAACCCGGAGAAGTGCGTGTTCGGTGTCCCTTCCGGCAAGCTACTGGGCTTCCTCGTGTCCCACAAGGGGATCGAGGCGAACCCAGAGAAGATCAAGGCCATTGAGGACATGAGCCCACTACAGACCCTTAAGGAAATGCAAAAGCTGGTTGGTCGGGTAACTGCGTTGGGATGCTTCATCTCCAAGCTAGGAGAGTGCGCCCTACCCTTCTTCAAGCTGATGAAGAAGAAGGACCCATTCGAGTGAACCCAGGAGGCCGACCGAGCTTTTCAAGACCTCAAGAGATACCTGACCAGACCTCCGGTGATGGTGGCGCCACGACCCCTCGAGCCCCTAGTACTCTACCTTTCCGCTACCCCGTACTCCGCCAGCACAACGCTGGTGGCGGTTCAGGAGGAGCACAAAGCCAAGGGCGCGCTGCGCCGAGCTACAGCTCAAGCGATGCAAGATCAGGAAGGCGCCGCAAGAGCCTTAGCAGCATCAACAGAAGACCAAGCTCGGCAGGACGATGTCATCGAGATTCCCGCAAGCGACCAGGCGTCAGGAGTTCCACCACCTCAGGAGACGTCCCAATTTCCGCAAGACACGAGCCTCAGCAGCGCGCCAGCCCTCATCGAACACCAGGTGTATTTTGTCAGCACAGTGTTGCGGGACGCGAGGGCGCGATATCCCATGCCTCAAAAGCTCCTGCTCGCGCTCTTGGTGGCCTCGCGCAAGCTGCGGCACTACTTCAAGGGCCACCCCATCAAGGTCGTCTCAGCCTACCCATTGGAGAGGGTGCTCAGAAGCCCCAACTCTGCTGGAAGGGTCGCCGAGTGGAACATCGAGTTGTAGGCATTCCAGTTGGAGTTCAGCACTACTAGGGTCATCAAGGGAGCCGCGCTTGCTGATTTCGTGGCGGAATGGATGGATGCCCCGACACTTGAAGTAGGCGAAGACCGGACCACCTCACCAGGAAGCGAGGCGCCAGACGGCTGGGTCATGTATTTCAGTGGCGCCTTCGCGCACCAAGGCGCGGGGGCTGGAGCAGTACTCATCTCGCCCACTCAGGACAAGCTCTACTACGTTGTGCAGCTCTGCTTTCAGTAGGGCAAGAAGGTCTCCAACAACATCGCGGAATACAAAGGCCTCATAGCTGGCCTGAAGGCCGCGGCAGCTCTGGGGGTGAAGCGCCTTACCGTTAAGGGCGACTCGCAGCTCCCCGTCAACTTCTCCAACAAGGTATACGAGTCGAAGGACGAGCATATGGAGGCATACCTCGTGGAGGTGCGCAAGATGGAGAAGCAGTTCTTGGGCCTGGAGTTGCAGCACGTGCCCCGGCGCACCAACAAGGAAGCTGACGACATCGCCAAGAGAGCATCCAAGCGGCAGCCACAAGAGCATGGCGTCTTTGAGGAACGGCTCTTCAAGCCCTCAGCGACACCACCACTTTCAAGCGCAGCTCAGCCTCGGGAGGAGCTCCCGCAGCCGCCTGCCACGGGAGCCCCAGCCTGTGGCCCGACCTCAGGAGTTCGCCTGCTCTTGGCGCTCGAGCCCCAGGAGGGATGCTGGACCAAGGAATTCAAGGAGTACCTGATGCAAGGGACGCTGCCGGAGCAGGAGGAGGACGCAGAGCGCGTGGCCCGACAAGCCACAACGTAATGCATCCGGGACGGTGAGTTGTACAGGAAGCGGCCAAATGACGTTTCTCTACGCTGCATTTCCAGGGACCAGTGGAAGGAGTTGCTAATTGACATACACGGCGGGGACTGCGGACACCACTCGTCATCCCGGACCCTCGTCGGCAAGGTATTCCGCAGTGGGTTCTACTGGCCCACTGCTCTCAACGACGCAGCTGAGCTGGTGAAGTCCTGCGAAGCCTGCCAGTTCCACGCCAAGCAGATCCATCAGCCGGCTCAGGGCCTCCAGACCATCCCGCTCACGTGGCCGTTCGCGGTCTGGGGGCTGGACATCTTGGGCCCGTTCCCTCGAGCGCCTGGAGGCTACCGCTACCTCTACGTCGCCAACGACAAGTTCACCAAGTGGGCGGAAGTGGAAGCCATCCTCACTATCCCAGCTGGCTCTGCTATCAAGTTCATCAAGGGCCTCGTGAGCCGCTTCGGGGTTCCCAACCGCATCATCACGGATAACGGCTCGCAATTCACTAGTAACATCTTCAAAACCTACTGTGCTAACCTTGGAGCGCAGATTTGCTACGCTTCGGTGGCACGCCCCAGGAGCAATGGTCAGGCCGAACGTGCCAACAAAGAGGTCCTGAGGGGTCTCAAGACCAGGACCTTTAAGAAGAAGCTCGAGGCCTGTGGCAGGGGCTGGCACGACGAGCTCCAGTTCGTGTTGTGGTCCATCCGCACCACAGCCACCAAGCCAACGGGCGAGACCCCGTTCTTCCTTGTCTACGGAGCCGCAGCGGTCCTTCCTCACGAGGTCAAGCATCGCTCCGCACGGGTCCTAGCGTTTGATGAAACGCAGTAGGACGCCACGCGTTGGATGGACCTCGTGCTGGGGGAGGAACATCGTCGCGAAGCTGCACTGAGGGCGGCAAGGTATCAGCAGGCGCTACGGCGATATCACTGCCGCAACATCGACTCCAGGACGCTCGAGGCGGGCGACCTCGTCCTGAGGTGGGTCCTCTCCAGGGAAGGGCTGCACAAGCTCTCACCTATGTGGGAGGGCCCGTTCAGGGTCGTCCATGTCTCCAGGCCTGGCGCCGCGCGCCTGGAGACGCAGGACGGGGTACCCATCCAGAACGCCTGGAACATCCAGCACCTCCGGAAGTTCTACCCATAAAGCAAGGCCCAGTGCCTGTGAAGCAAGGCCCAGTGCCTGTGAAGAAAGGCCCAGTGCCTGTGAAGAATCTTCGCCCGTGACACTCTCACGTAATAATGAGTGGGGCCATACAAGCCCCGGAGTCTCAGGAGTGCCGCCCTCGGGCCTCGGGAGCTCCCTCCCACGCCTAGTGGCAGCACTTAGCTCCACGCTGGTGAGAAGACTTGAAGACTAGACTAGGTGCCGGACGCGGCTTTTCATTTGCTTTCCGTAGTTGGCTTGCCCTTTTTTAATCGAAGTTTGCTTCTGGTGTCCATCGCTGATTTGGTTCTGTCGCCTTTTGTCGCTATTTCCGGCTCTAGTTGGCATGTGTTCTCTCTCTTGCACACCTCACGAGGGGGCTAGGCAGGTGCCCTCACGAGCATTATTCCTTCTCTCTGCCTTCCGTCTGCTTTCTCGCGAGGCGCCCTCGTTCGAGCCCACAATTTGGTGCATATCTCTTAATCCGTGCCCCTCGGGTACCGTGATATGAAGCGCTGGGTCAAGGCTTGGGCGAACGATAAGTCTCCTAGCGAGCTTCCTAACAAATTTTTTGCAGTTCCTGAGCGACCTCTAAGTCAAGACGGGCACGAGGAAACAAGTGCCTCGTGAAGAGGAGGTTGCCCCAAACACGCCAAGCTAAGTTATCTCTGCACAGAATAACGGCACAACGCGAGAACAACAAACATAGCATAATGGTTAAGAAGTCATGGCTCGATACACGCCCCTTCGGGCCCATACTGGTTTCATTTTGATGCAGGAAGGAAAATAGGAACAAAACGAAAGTGGCGCTCGCCCCTGCAGCAGTCCACGGGAGCAGGCCCTTGGCGACGTCCCGGGCTTAGTCAGACCCCTCCTCGCGCTTCACGGACGCGCGGCGACGAGACGCCCCGCTACCACCTTTGAAGCGGGCGCGGCGGCGTGGCGGCTAGTTGTAGCCGCCACTGCTGGAACTGTCGCCAAGGGAGGAGCCACCATAGCCGGATGAGGCGCGGCCGGCAAGTTCGCCCTCCTCCTCGTCCCGACCATCGCCAAGGCCGAGCACCTCCTCGCCGTCGTTCACCTCGGGGCAGCATCCGGCGCGGCGACCGTCTTCCCCGAACAGCCTCACGTAGAGGGTCGCGTCACCGTCAAGCTTGAAGTGGAGGGTGCACCGCCTGCCCAGGCCGCGCGCGGGGGCGAACGTTTGCCAACCGCGAGCTAGAGCTATGTTGCCCGTGACGGAGACCTTGACCGCGACCCAAGAAGCCCGGCTGCAGCAACCGTCCGCCTGCAGCCAGAGCCCACCTGGACCAGAGGCCGACAGCTCGTCGGCAAAGAAGCGGGGAAGCTGGAACCAGCTGCCGGCCGGATCCTCCGACCACACAACGAACTCCGGCAACGCCTCTGCAGAATGGAAGCGCGACCGGGGAGGCCGGGCGACCACGGCGCGTCTCCCTTCGCCAACAGGGCTCCCACGACTGGAACGACCCCTCCCGCGCGCAGCGGCACCACCACGTGATCGGGGGCCGCAGCGGGGGTCGCGGTGTGCTTACGGGGATGGCCGCGTCCACGCTTGGGCGCCGGGGAGCCGGGCCCCTCCTGAGGGGCCTTGCCCTTCTCCGCGGCGGAGAACCTCTTCGATGGCGCCATTGCTGCTGCAAGGAGGAAAGAAGCAAGCGAACAAGGAAGAGATGGGCGACGGGGGCTCTGCCCCCCTCCCCATTTATAGCGGAAGAAGGCCAACCGGCGCCTCCCACGATTGCAGGTAATGATGGTTTTCCTTGCAAGACGCAGGGACTTGTCAAGTCGAGCAGTTGCCAAGGCAGCGTGAGGAAGCAGAGACGGCCACGTCCAATCAACCACCACGCGTCGACCAAGGCCGCAGGCTTTTGGGGCTCGCGGCGCTCCGCGCATGACCTTTGGCTTCGCCTCGAAGCCAAGCCCGAGCGCGCCTTGGGCCCGGGGGCTACTGTCAGCGTTCTGGGAACGGGGGTCCCCAGACTTGCCTGCCTGCAGCCCACGGCGTGGCTTTGCTGCAGGCCTGTACGGCCCATCTTCATCAGCGAGACATTCAAGGCCTTCGCGAGGGGCCAAGCCTCGCGAGGCGGACGATGCAAGATCTCCTCAGGAGCGGCCTCACCAGGCTACCTCGCGAGGAGCGGAGAAATTAAGGCAGGGTAAACCTCACGAGGCTCTCGTGACGTGAGCCATGACGATCAAGATCAGGCGGGCGCCAAGCGGGCGCCAGCGCGCGCAGCGTCCTTGTTTCCTCTTTGGTGCTAAGGAGGCAGGCGCAGGCGCGGAGTACCGAGGCATCAAGCAAAGGTTTCCATATTAGTGCAACGAGACCAAGACCAGCAGGACGGCAGGACGGAGGTCACCATGGAGCCCAAGACGGCGTCACCACCAGAGCCTTTCGCAGGCAAAGACCGCTTTTGTCAGGATAAGCTGTACTAGCTGTCCCCTTTCAAATTGGCCGTTGTTGGCTCCCTTCCCGCTCAATATTTGGGGAGAGGACTAGGGCCTATATAAGTAGAACTAGCCACCACAGTAGGGGCAACTCATCTTGGACTGGATCCACTCCATCCTCACACCCACAAGTTCGCAAGCACAAGAACACCTCAACCTCAGGAGGTTGTTCTCCCCCCTGTACTGTTCATCATCAGCCCAAGAGGCAATCTACCACCACCACACTAGAGTAGGGTATTACACCACAACGGTGGCCCGAACAAGTATAAATCTTGTGTCTTTGTGTTGTGAGTTTGTCGAGTTCGCCCGCGAGATCTTAGCAAGCTAGGGCGTGGATCGGTAGGGAGGAAATCTTCGCACGCACCCCAGAGTTCGAACCTTAAGGGTTTTGCCGGAGCCCGTGATCCGACAATCGCCGTTGTTCTCTCTGGGTGTATCCACCATGTACACGTCATACGAGGAGGTGGCTGTCCAGCGCCCGGTAAGCGGCGGTTTTTGGGCCTGCTCCTCTCCGGCATCGCCGTCCATACCGTCGATGTCTTTGGAGCCGTAATCGAGCATGTCGGTTAAGTCTTCAACAGTGGCTATGAAGTGGGCGGTGGGTGGGAAGCGAAACCCGTCATCAGCCTCCAGTTCAAACCGGATATAATTTGGCTGAGAGTCCCCTGTTAAGAAGAGGGTTTTTAATGAGTTTAGCACATCGCCTAAAGGTGAGTGCCGGAAGATGTCCGCGGAGCTGAATTCGACGATCGGCGCCTGATCAGGCTCGATGGGCGCGGATGCACGCGGTTCGAAACCTGTGGCCGGAGACGAATCCGAGGTTCCGGTGACACAGATCCTGCTCGAGGTTGGGTCTGTGTGTGGCTCTAACACCACTGAGTCTGCGGCTTCCGTGGCGGGGTTGAGCTTCCCGTCCTCGGATGGCGCAATCTGCTCCAGATCTAGGACCAGAGCAGTTACGGGCGCTATCTCCTGGGTATGGTCCGATGACAGATTTAGGTCATGTTCATCGCGGTGGCAGGGAGCGGCTGCCGTGGGCTCGAATCCGTCGAAGATCAAGGCTCCGTGGATATCAGCAACGTAGTTCAAGCTTCCAAACCTGACCCGATGGCCAGGGGTGTAGCTGTCGATCTGCTCTAGGTGGCCAAGCGAGTTGGCCCGCAGCGCGAAGCTGCCGAATACGAAGATCTGGCCGGGGAGAAAGACCTCCCTCAGGGCAGCATCGTTGTAGATGATTGACGGGGCCATCGATCCTTCTGGGACGACACAGCGGAACTCTCAATGAAAGCACCAATGTCGGTGTCAAAACCGGCGGATCTCGGGTAGGGGGTCCCGAACTGTGCGTCTAAGGTTGATGGTAATAGGAGACGGGGAACACAATGTTTACCCAGGTTCGGGCCCTCTCTATGGAGGTAATACCCTACTTCCTGCTTGATTGATCTTGATGAATATGAGTATTACAAGGGTTGATCTACCACGAGATCGTAAGGGCTAAAACCCTAAAGTCTAGCCTGCATGATTATGATTGCCTCTACGAACTAAACCCTCTGGTTTATATAGACACCGGAGGGGACTAGGGTTGTACAAAGTCGGTTACAGAGAAAGGAATCTTCATGTACGAATGCCAAGCTTGCCATCCACGCCAAGGAGAGTCCCATCCGGACACGGGAGAGAGTCTTCCGTCTTGTATCTTCACGGCCCATCAGTCCGGCCCACGTTACATACTTCGGACGCCCGAGGACCCCTTAATCCAGGACTCCCTCACCCCCCACCCCTCCAAGTTTTCCACCTCGGTCATATTGTCGTAGTGCTTAGGCGAAGCCCTGCGTCGGTAACTTCATCATCACCGTCACCACGCCGTCGGGCTGACGAAACTCTCTCTCGACCTCAGCTGGATCTAGAGTTCGAGGGACGTCACAGAGCTGAACGTGTGCAGATCGCGGAGGTGTCGTGCGTTCGGTACTTGATCGGTTGGATCGCGAAGACGTTCGACTACATCAACCGCGTTACTAAACGCTTCCGCTTTCGGTCTATGAGGGTACGTGGACACACTCTCCTCGCTCGTTGCTATGCTTCTCCTAGATAGATCTTGTGTGATCGTAGGAAATTTTTTGAAACACTATGTTCCCCATCAAAAAGAAGCAGGCAATTTATTTATTTGAAAATGAAGGCAAAATATTTGCCTCATCTCATTAATTGAGAAGAAGAATGACAAGGTTTTAGAGTTTCATGACTACAAAGGTGTACACAAAGGGATCACTCTCCCGGAATTAAATTTCGCAAATATATAGCCCGCAATGATCCAAATCTTCGCCTCAACCTTGATCGACGAAACAACGTGGGTCGGTAAAGATGCCTTGTTTCGAAAAACTCTCGTATTTGCACACGGTTGGATACGACTTCTTAAGAAGAACTATCCGCGATGGTAATTATCATCGCACATGATAAATTCCAGCAAAATGTGTGCTCTACATCACAAACGATACATGCAAATGTAAGGCGTGCAATAGTACCTGTCATCGCCCATAGTTTTTTTTTTGTCGCTGGATAATGTATTACTCAACTCAATAAGTTCATACAATCAATTGTAGCAAGCTCCATAGCAGCCATAGGACCCGAACCGAACCAACTCATGGTTCTGCCTTGTAAACAAGCAAATCTAGCTATGTTATCACTAACTTTATTTTGGCTACAATTAACATGAGTAATACACGAATCACGAATAGACATGAGATATCGAATCTCCTTAATGAGCGATGAATAAACCGATCTATCCACCTCCTTTGCCTGGATCAACTTTACTGCAACAATAGAGGCCATCTCAATCTTGATAGAAGCTCACTTCTCTGGATCGAAACGACAACCCTTCCATGCATGCACATAATTTCGGTTCAAGAGCATCTCGACATGAAAAAAGTTGCCTATAAGAGGAAAAAATAATCTCACACACAGTTTATTTATTAGAACTGTGTGATGTACACCGCATACATTTCACCAAGTACAAACGTGTACGATGGAACCGATCATCACACATACGATTTGTGAAGGAAATATGCCCTAAAGGCAATAATAAAGTTGTTATTTTATATTTCCTTATTCATGATAAAGGTTTATTATTCATGCTAGAATTGTATTGATCGAAAACTTAAATACATGTGTTATTACATAAACAAATACCGTGTCCCTAATAAGCCTCTACTAGACTAGCTCGTTGATCAAAGATGGTTAAGGTTTCCTAACCATAGACATGTGTTGTCATTTGATAATGGGATCACATCATTAGGAGAATGATGTGATGGACAAGACCCACCCGTTAGCTTAGCATATGATCGTTTAGTTTATTGCAATTGCTTTCTTAATGTCAAATACATATTCCTTTGACTATGAGATCATGCAACTCCCGGATACCAGAGGAATACCTTGTGTGCTATCGAACATCACAACATAACTGGGTGATCATAAAGATGCTCTACACGTATCTCCCAAGGTGTCTGTTGAGTTGGCATGGATCAAGATTAGGATTGTCACTCCGTGTATCAGACAAAGGGAATTACGTATGTCATCATATGGTTCGACCGATAAAGATCTTTGTAGAATATGTAGGAACCAATATGGGCATCCAGGTTCCGCTATTCGTTATTGACCGAAGAGGTGTCTCGATCATGTCTACATAGTTCTCGAACCTGTAGGGTCCGCACGCTTAACGTTCATTGACGACATAGTATTATATGAGTTATGTATGTTGGTGACCAAATGTTGTTCGGAGTCCTGGATGAGATCATGGACATGAAGAGGAGCTCTGGAGTAGTCCGGAGGTAAAGATTGATATATGGGATAATAGTGTTTGGTCCCCGGAAGGGTTCCAGAATTCACCGGAAGAGGTTTCGGATGTTTCCTGAAATGTTCGGGCACGAGAAGACTTTGTTTGGGCCAAGGGGTAAATCCCACAGGGCTTTTGGTAAGTGCAAAAGGCAGTTTCGCGAAGGCGAGGGGCCAAACTCCCGGGACCCTGGCGTCAGGGTCCAGACGCCGGGAACCCTGGTGTCTAGTCCTGGAGTCCGAGTAGGACTCTTGCCTTGCGGGCAAAACCGACTTTGAGGAGGATTTTTCTCCAAGTTTCAACCCTAGGGCGCAAAATATAAATAGAGGGGCAGGTCTAGCACCTGGAACACATCAAGATACACCAAGCCGTGTGCCGGCAACCCCGACCCTCTAGTTTATCCTCCGTCATAGTTTCCGTAGTGCTTGGCGAAGCCCTGGGGAGATTGTTCTTCACCACCACCGTCACCACGCCATCATGCTGCCGAAACTCATCCACTACTTCACCCCTCTTGCTGGATCAAGAAGGCGAGGATGTCATCGAGCTGAATGTGTGCTGAATGCGGAGGTGCCGTACGTACGGTACTTGATCGGGACGGATCGTGAAGGTATATGACTACATCAACCGCGTTGATAAACGCTTCCGCATAGAGATCTTCAAGGGTATGAAGTTGCTCTCCCTTTCTTGTCGCTATGCATCTCCATGGATAGATCTTGCGTGTGCGTAGAATTTTTTTTGTTTTCCATGCAACGTTCCCCAACAGTGGCATCCGAGCCAGGTCTATGCATAGATGATATGCACGAGTAGAACACAAAGAGTTCTGGGCGGTGTAGTCATACTGCTTACCACCAAGATCTTATTTTGATTCGGCGGTATTGTGCGATGAAGCAGCCCGGACCTTACATGTCCACGCAAATGAGACTGGTTCCACCGACTGACATGCAACTAGTTTTGCATAAAGGTGGCTGGCAGGTGTCTGTTTCTCCTACTTTAGTTGAATCGAATTTGACTACGGCCGGTCCTTGAAGAAGGTTAAAACAGCAAACTTGATGAATTGCCGTTGTGGTTTTTGCGTAGGTAAGAACAGTTCTTGCTAGAAGCCCGTAGCAGCCACGTAAAACTTGCAACAACAAAGTAGAGGACGTCTAACTTGCGTTTGCAGGACATGTTGTGATGTGATATGGTCAAGACGTGATGCGATATATGTTGATGTACGAGATGATTATGTTTTGTAATATCGTTAACCGGCAGGAGCCTTAGCACTGTCTCTTTATTGTATGAAGTGCAAACGCCATGTAATTGATTTACTTTATCACTATGCATTAGCAATAGTTGTAGAAGCAATAGTTGATGAGACGACTCCGACGCAACGATGGAGATCAAGGTGTCGAACTGGTGACGATGGAGATCATGACGATACTTTGGAGATGGAGATCAAAAGCACAAGATGATGATGGCCATATCATGTCATATATTTTGATTGCATGTGATGTTTATCCATTATGCATCTTATTTTTCTTAGAACGGCGGTAGCATTATAAGATGATCCCTTCACTAAATTTCAAGATAAAAGTGTTCTCCGCGAGTATGCACCGTTGCCTAAGTTGATCGTTTCGAAGCACCTTGTGATGATCGGGTGTGATAGACTCTACGTTCACATACAATGGGTGTAAGACAGCTTTGCACATGCAGAATACTTGGGTTAAACTTGACGAGCCTAGCATGTACAGACATGGTCTCGGAACACTGGAGACCGAAAGGTCGAATGTGAGTCATATAGTAGATATGATCAACATAGAGATGTTCACCATTGATGACTAATCCATCTCACGTGATGATCGAACATGGGTTAGTTGATTTGGATCATGTATCGATAACTTGAGGGTTGTTAATTTAAGTGGGAGTTCATTAGTAATTTGAATAATTGAACTTAATTTATCATGAACTTAGTCTTGATAGTATTTTCATATCTATGTTGTAGAACAATGGCCCGTGTTACAGTTCCCTTGTATTTAATATGTTCCTAGTTGAAAGATGATAGTAGCAATAATGCGGACTAGGTCCGTGATATGAGGATTATCCTCATTGTTGTACAGAATAATTATGTCCTTGATGCACCGCTAGGTGACAGACCTATTGTAGTAGCAGATGCAGACGTTATGAACGTTTGGCAAGCTCGATATGATCACTACTTAATAGTTTAGTGCGCCATGCTTTACGGCTCAGAACCGGGACTTCAAATACGTTTTGAATGCCATGTTCCAAGAGCTGAAATTGGTATTTCCGACTCATGCCCGTGTCGGGAGGTATGAGACCTCTGACAAGTACTTTGCCTACAAGATGGAGGAGAATAGCTCAGCCAGTAAGCATGTGCTCAGAATGTCTGGTTACTACAACCGCTTGAATCAAGTGGGAGTTAATCTTCTAGATAAGATAGTGACTGACAGAGTTCTCTAGTCACTATCACCAAGCTACTAGAACTTCGTGATGAACTGCAAGGGATGAAGAAAACGATTCCCGAGCTCTTCGTGATGCCGAAATCGGCGAAGGTAGAAATCAAGAAAGAGCATCAAGTGTTGATGATTAACAAGACCACTAGTTTCAAGAAAAAGGGCAAGGAAAAGAAAGGGAACTTCAAGAAGAATGGCAAGCAAGTTGCCACTCCTGTGAAGAAGCCCAAAGTTGGACCTAAGCCTGAAACTGAGTGCCTCTACTGCAAAGGGAATGGTCACTAGAAGCGGAACTGCCCCAAATATTGGCGGATAAGAAGGATGGCAAAGTGAACAAAGGTATATTTTGATGGAAGGCAATCATAAAATGGTTATTATTATATTTCCTTAATCAAGATAAAGGTTTATTATTCATGCTAGAATTGTATTGATCGGAAACTTAAATACATGTGTGGATACATAAACAAATACAGCGTCCCTAGTGAGCCTTTACTAGACTAGCTCGTTGACCAAAGATGGTTAAGGTTTCCTAACCATAGACATGAGTTGTCATTTGATAACGGGATCACATCATTAGGAGAATGATGTGATGGATAAGACCCATCCGTTAGCTTAGCACTTGATCGTACAGTTTATTGCTATTGCTTTCTGATGTCAAATACATATTCGTTTGACTATGAGATCATGAAACTCCCGGATACCGGAGGAATGCCTTATGTGCTATCAAACATCACAACATAACTGGGTGATCATAAAGATGCTCTACAGGTATCTCCGAAGGTGCTGTTGAGTTGGCATGGATCAAGATTAGGATTTGTCACTCCGAGTATCGGAGAGGTATCTCTGGGCCTCTCAGTAATATACATCACAAGAAGCTTGCAAGCATAATGACTAAGGAGTTAATTATGAGATGATGTATTACGGAACGAGTAAAGAGACTTGCCGGTCACGAGATTGAACTAGGTATAGAGATACTGACGATCGAATCTTGGGCAAGTAACATACCGACAGACAAAGGAAATTACGTATGTTTTCATAACGGTTCGACCGATAAAGATCTTCGTAGAATATGTAGGAACCAATATGGGCATCCAGGGTCCGCTATTGGTTATTGATCGAAGAGGTGTCTCGGTCATGTCTACATAGTTCTCTAACCAGTAGGGTCCGCACGCTTAACGTCGATGACGATATAGTATTATATGAGTTATGTGATTTGGTGACCGAATGTTGTTCGGAGTCCCAGATGAGATCACGGACATGACGAGGAGTCTCTAAATGGTCGAGAGGTAAAGATTGATGTATAGGTCGATGGTATTTGGACACCGGAAGTGTTTCGGGTGGTACCGGGTACTTATCGGGTCACCGGAAGGGGCTCCGGGTAGCCCCGATAGGTTATTGGTCCTTATGGGCCAAAAGGGGAAGAGCACACCATCCCAAAAGGGGCTGGTGCGCCCCTCTACCCCCTGCCCACGCACCAAAGGAGGAAGGGAAGGAAAGGGGAGGCGCCCTAAGGCAACCATCTCCCTTTCCTTTTCCCCTCATGTTCAAATACGGAAAAGGGGGCGCGGCTAGACAGGTGCCCTAGGGGCCGCCTCTCCCCCACCCCCCCTGCCTATATATATGAGGAGGGGCGCTAGACAGCCCATGACATTATTCTAGCCGTGTGTAGTGCCCCTCTTCACAGTTTTGTCCATCGGTCATATTTTCGTAGTGCTTAGGCGAAGCCCTGCGGAGATAGCATCACCATCACCGTCACCACGTCGTCGTGCTGCCGGAACTCATCTACTACTTCGCCCGTCTTGCTGGATAAAGAAGGTGAGGACGTTACCAAGCTGAACATGTGCTGAACGCGGAGGTGCCGTACGTTCGGTACTTGATCGGGACGGATCATGAAGGTATATGACTACATCAACCGCGTTGATAAACGCTTCCGCTTAGCGATCTTCAAGGGTATGAAGTTGCTCTCCCTTTCTCATAGCTATGCATCTCCATTGATAGATCTTGCGTCTGTGTAGAAATTTTTTGTTTTTCATGCAACGTTCCCCAACAATTTGATCATTAAAAATGTGTACATGACATTGTAAAAGTGCATACTCTAGCCTATGCAACCAAAAGACCAATCTGATTAAAGAGACTAGGCAATACATTTATACGTCAACACTCCCCCTCACGTGTGGCTCTCTCATGCTTAAACGTGGACTGAAAGTGGGCTGCAATTTGATTGCACCAACCGGGTCTTGAACTCAAGACCTCTTTGCCCCGATACCATGTAGAAGTGCATACTCTAGCCAATGCAATCGAAAGACCGATATGATGAAAGAGCAATACATATATCAACAGACATTGCATACAACATTTCTTTTTTTTTTCCCAATAGCATGCGATGAGTCAACAAACGCATATGTTTTCATTTTCAGACACACTATTCGATTCTTATACCGTGCGTGATGTCGTCAAACACACAATTCCAATGCACTGGTGGCAGATACCGTGGGGCTGAGGTATGCACCGGTGTCGGGTTGCATTGTACACCAGATTGTATTTCAGGGTTTGTACAAGTTTATTGCGGCCCTGAGATTGGATGGAGAAATAAAAGGCTCCATGTCCCCTCGGAGAAAAAAATAGTGAATTCCGGCTTTTACCTCCCATTTTGTCATTTTTTACATTAATTACCCTATTTAGCGGGATGTCATCCGTTTTACCCCATTTAGCAAAAGTGTTGCCCCAATTTACCCTGTTTAAAATTTTGTGTGCATTCTGAACAACATGTCCCAATTGTTAGGTTCTAGTCAATGTTCTAGACAATAGGTGTGTCCGGTGCGTTTAGTTCTAGTTGAGTCCTAATCTGTTTAGGTGTTCGGCTAGGTTTGCTAGTCAAGGTTCTGGACGTGTATATACATGTACACGAACAAGGCTACAATATTGTAACATCATGGAGAAAATAGAAAATAAATAAAAAGAAGAGAGGCAAGGCACGTGTCTTTGGCAAAGTTTTTGTGTGTACGTGTTCATCGTACTGTGATGTGATCGATTTTGAGGACGAGTTTCAACAAGATAGTCCACATGAGACTATGGGTGATTGGTGTAGTCCACAAAATAGTCAGCGTGTACTGCATTGTAGGCGAGGAGCGGCAGTCAAGAGTCATGGCGGCTGGCAATCGTTGGAGCGGGTGACAGCCCGTACGACAATCTTATCCCCTCTCATGCATGGTCGCAGTCTATTTCTCAAGGAAATTGCTGCACGTACGATGCTTAAATATACGATTTTGTATGATTCCTGATCGGGTGGTGGGCAGCGGCTTACTCTGACACAAGGATGGTATGATATACAGTGCCGTATGAAAATCGTATGGAAATAGTCGTACGCATAGCAATGCTCATTTCTCAATTCTGGCAGTGATGTTTTTTGTGGCTAGATTTTGTCTAGTCTGGGATGCATATTTGATAAGTTTAGACTACTCGTTTTTAGTTTGAAGACGTATTCTAATGAGATGAATGTACTTGATCGTTGGCATGTTACCATTGAATAAATTATAGGAAAAATTGTTACTGATATAATCTGAGATCGTGAAGTATGTTTTTCTTCGGTATTGTCATATACGACCTTAAGTACGCATGATTCTGTGGATCAGGATAAAAAATGGTGTGCGGTTGAAAGCCAGGATGGGCGATCCATAAGCCTAGGTTCGAGCGAGCTTGACGGGTGCGTGCGGTCTGAAGCCTGGATGGGTGATACAATAGATTGGGGGCAAGCAAGAAGCGACTGGAGACCATGGCGCGTAGCCGACTCGTGCGTTATGTGTTGGGAGCGATGCGATCGAACTCAATCGGGCCGGGCAGTCAGGAGAAGCTGTGCAGCCCGATTCAGAAGTGCAAAAAATAGCCAGGAAAAACAACCAATGTCGCATGCCAACTGGACCTTACAATTGAAACCTGCTAGACAGAACGTACACAAAATTTTAAACAGGGTAAACTATGGCAACATTTTTGCTAAATGGGGTAAAAAAGATGAAATCCCGCTAAATGGGGTAATTAGTGTAAAAAATGTCAAAACAGGGGTTAAAAACCAGAATTCACTCGAGAAAAAACTCCACTGAACCGGCTGTCATCACAAGGCCAGGCCTGCTCCAATATGAGAGTGGCAACAACGGCGCGACGGCGGCTCACTATTTCGGCAGCAATGGTTGCTCAGTTGTCCATGGACCTCAATATAATTTTTTATTATGTTTGGGGTGCTTTGTATTTACGGTGCATCTTTATAATAGATATTAGAGCAACTCCAATGGGGCGACCCATTTCGTCCGCCCGCGTCTGTTTGGGTCGGGGCGCACAAAAGTGGAGGCCCAACGCGCTGACCAAATCTTGTCCGCCTGGCGTCCGCGCTGACCCATTTCCAGCCCAAAATTGCGCCTGGAATGCGTCGGCGCGGACGCAAAGCGGCGCGCCGCGCGTCTCCTCGCCGTCCACCGCGTCCCCACCCGTAGGCCACCCAACCGCCACCCGTCGTCTTATTAATGACGACCACCGACAAAGGGCCCACTAGTCAGTCAGTGGAAGCGTCCTTTTTAAGCACACGTATGGCGGGGGCCGGCCTCATCCACTTCTCCCGTCCACATCTGGCCCCCACCACTCCCTTTGCTTCCTCGCCGGCGACCGCAAACCCTAGCGCGCCATGGGCCTCTTCGGCAGCAGCAATGGCAAGGGCAAGGGCACCTGGCGCCTCGTCCTCCCGTACTCCCCTCCCCCTCCTCCTATGGCGCCGGCACGTTTCTGCCCCGGTCGCCGGCGCCTGCACATCCCAGTGCACCAAGCGCGGTGGCACTGGGAGTACAGGCAGCCTCTGCCGTACCCCGACATCATGTTGCCGCACCATTGGCATCTGGATCCGCAGCGGATCCCGGTGCCGGCGGGCGCATGACGAGGAGGTGCAGGCGTCGCGCGCAGCTCACGCCACAGCAGCGTCGGCTCTTGGGGAACGTAGCATGCAATTTCAAAAAAATTCCTACGATCACGCAAGATCTATCTAGGAGATGCATAGCAACGAGAGGGGGAGAGTGTGTCCACATACCCTCGTAGACCAAAAGCGGAAGCGTTATGTTAACGCGGTTGATGTAGTCAAACGTCTTCACGATCCAGCCGATCCAATTACCAAACGTACGGCACCTCCGAGTTCTGCACACGTTCAGCCCGATGACGTCCCTCGAACTCTTGATCTAGTAGAGCGTCGAGGAAGTAGATGAGTTCCGTCAGCATGACGGGGTGGTGACGGTGCTGATGAAGTTATCCGCGCAGGGCTTCGCCTAAGCACTGCAAGAATATGACCGGAGGCGTAAACTATGGAGGGGGGCACCGCACACGGCTAAGAAACAATCTTGTTTGTTGTGCTTTGGGGTGCCCCCCGCCCTCGTATATAAAGGAGGGGAGGAGGAGGCCGCCGGCCTAGGGGGCGCGCCATGGTGGGGAGTCCTACTAGGACTCCCAATTCCTAGTAGGATTCCACTTTCTTTCCAGAGTAGGAAAGAGGGAAAGGGAGAGGGAGTAGGAAAGGGCAAGGGGGCGCCACCCCCTCCCCTCGTCCAATTCAGACTCCATGGGGGGCGCCACCTCCCCTTGGCTTGCCTCCTCTTCTCTCTTATGGCCCAATAAGTCCCATTACATCCCCGGGGGGTTCTGGTAACCTCCCGATACTCCAAAAAATACCCGAATCACTCCGGAACCATTATGGTGTTCGAATATAACCTTCCAATATATCAATCTTTACCTCTCAACCATTTCGAGACTCCTCGTCATGTCCATGATCTCATCCGGGACTCCGAACAAACTTTGGTCATCAAAACACATACCTCATAATACAAATTGTCATTGAACATTAAGCATGCGGACCCTACGGGTTCGAGAACTATGTAGACATGACCGAGACACCTCTCCGGTAAATAACCAATAGAGGAACCTGGATGCTCATATTGGCTCCTACATATTCTATGAAGATCTTTATCGGTCAAACCGCATAACAACATACATTATTCCCTTTGTCATCGGTATGTTACTTGCCCGAGAATCAATCATCGGTATCCTCATACCTAGTTCAATCTCGTTACCGGCAAGTCTCTTTACTCATTCCGTAGTGCATCATCCCGTGACTAACTCATTAGTCACATTGCTTGCAAGGCTTATAGTGATGTGCATTACCGAGAGGGCCTAGAGATACCTCTCCGATACACGGAGTGACAAATCCTAATCTTGATCTACGCCAACTCAACAAACAACTTCGGAGACACCTGTAAAGCATCTTTATAATCATCCAGTTACGTTGTGATTTTGATAGCACACAAGGTGTTCCTCCGGTATTCGGGAGTTGCATAATCTCATAGTCAGAGGAACATGTATAAGTCATGAAGAAAGCAATAGCAATAAAACTAAACGATCATTATGCTAAGCTAACGGATGGGTCTTGTCCATCACATCATTCTCTAATGATGTGATCCCATTCATCAAATGACAACACATGTCTATGGTTTAGGAAACATAACCATCTTTGATTAACGAGCTAGTCAATTAGAGGCATACTAGGGACACTCTATTTTATCTACGTATTCACACATGTACTAAGTTTCCGATTAGTACAATTCTAGCATGAATAATAAAAATTTATCATGATATAAGGAAATATAAATAACAACTTTATTATTGCCTCAAGGGCATATTTCCTTCAGTCTCCCACTTGCACTAGAGTCAATAATCTAGTTCACATCGCCATGTGATTTAACACCAATAGTTCACATCTTTATGTGATTAACACCAATAGTTCACATCGCCATGTGACCAATACCCAAAGAGTTTACGAGAGTAAATAATCTAGTTCACGTCGCTACGTGATTAACACCCAAAGAGTACTAAGGTGTGATCATATTTTGCTTGTGAGAGAGCTTTAGTCAATGGGTCTGTCACATTCAGATCCATATGTATTTTGCAAATTTCTATGTCCACAATGCTCTGTACGGAGCTACTCTAGCTAATTTCTCCCACTTTGAATATGTATCCATATTGAGAATTAGAGTCATCCGGATCGGTGTCAAAGCTTGCATCGACGTAACTCTTTACGACGAACCCTTTATCACCTCCATAACCGAGAAATATTTCCTTAGTCCTCTAAGGATAATTTTGACCGCTGTCCAGTGATCTACTTCTGGATCACTATTGTACCCCCTTGCCAAACTCATGGCAATGTACATAATAGGTCTGGTACACAGCATGGCATACTTTATAGAACCTATGGCCGAGGCATAGGGAATGACTTTCATTCTTTCTCTGTCTTCTACCGTGGTCGGGTTTTGAGTCTTACTCAACTTCATACCTTACAACTCAGGCAAGAACTCCTTCTTTGACTAATCCATTTTGGAATCCTTTCAAAATCTTATCAAGGTATGTACTCGTCGAAAGTCTTATCAAGCGTCTTGATCTATCTCTATAGATCTTGATGCCCAATATGTAAGTAGCTTCACCGAGGTCTTTCTTTTGAAAAACTCCTTTCAAAACACTCCGTTATGCTTTCCAGAAAATTCTACATCATTTCCGATTAACAATATGTCATTCACATATACTCATCAAAAAGGCAGTAGTGCTCCCACTCACTTTCTTGTAAATACAGGCTTCACCACAAGTCTGTATAAAACTATATGCTTTGATCAACTCATCAAAGCGTATATTCCAACTCCGAGGTGCTTGCACCAGTCCATAGATGGATCGCTGGAGTTTGCACACTTTGTTAGCACCTTTAGGATCGACAAAACCTTTTTGGTTGCATCATATACAACTCTTCTTTAAGAAATACATTAAGGAATGCATTTTCGACATCCATTTGCCAGATTTCATAAAATGCGGCAATTGCTAACATGATTCGAACAGACTTAAGCATCGATACGAGTGAGAAAATCTCATCATAGTCAACACTTTGAACTTGTCGAAAACCTTTTTCGACAATTCGAGCTTTGTAGATAGTAACACTACTATCAGTGTCCATCTTCCTCTTGAAGATCCATTTATTCTCAATGACTTGCCGATCATCAGGCAAGTCCACCAAAGTCCATAATTTGTTCTCATACATGGATCCTATCTCAGATTTCATGGCCTTAAGCCATTTTGCGGAATCTGGGCTCATCATCTCTTCCTCATAGTTCATAGGTTCGGCATGGTCGAATAACATGACTTCCAGAACAGGATTACCGTACCACTCTGGTGCGGACCGTACTCTGGTTGACCTACGAGGTTCGGTAGTAACTTGATCTGAAGTTTCATGATCATCATCATTTCCTTCCTCACTAATTGGTGTAGGCATCACTAGAACTGATTTTTGTGATGAACTACTTTCCAATTCAATAGAAGGTACAACTACCTCATCAAGTTCTACTTTCCTCCTTGTGATGCCCCCGACTCGACCGTACACTAATCATACACGCAAATATGTACAATCAAGATCAGGGACCCACGGGAAGATATCACAACACAACTCTAGACACAAATTGAAGTAATACAAGCTTCGTATTACAAGCTAGGGGCCTCGAGGGCTCGAATACAAGCTCGATACACAAGAGTCAGCGGAAGAACCAATATCTGAGTACAGACATAAGTTAGACAAGACTGCCTTAAGAAGGCTAGCACAAACATCAACGATCGAAGAGGCAAGGCCTCCTGGCTGGGACCTCCTTGTTGGAAATATGCCCTAGAGGCAATAATAAAATGGTTATTATTATATTTCCTTGTTCATGATAATTGTCTATTGTTCATGCTATAATTGTATTAACCGAAGACCCTAATACATGTGTGAATACGTAGACCACAATATGTCCCTAGTAAGCCTCTAGTTGACTAGCTCGCTGATCAATAGATGGTTACGGTTTCCTGACCATGGACATTGGATGTCGTTGATAACGGGATCACATCATTAGGAGAATGATGTGATGGACAAGACCCAATCATAAGCATAGCACAAGATCGTGTAGTTCGTCTGCTAAAGCTTTTCTAATGTCAAGTATCATTTCCTTAGACCATGAGATTGTGCAACTCCCGGATACCGTAGGAATGCTTTGGGTGTACCAAACGTCACAACGTAACTGGGTGGCTATAAAGGCACACTACGGGTATCTCCGAAAGTGTCTGTTGGGTTGGCACGAATCGAGACTGGGATTTGTCACTCCGTGTGACGGAGAGGTATCTCTGGGCCTACTCGGTAGGACATCATCATAATGAGCTCAATGTGACCAAAGAGTTGATCACGGGATGATGTGTTACGGAACGAGTAAAAGTGACTTGCCGGTAACGAGATTGAACGAGGTATTGGGATACCGACGATCGATTCTCGGGCAAGTAACGTACCGATTGACAAAGGGAATTGTATAAAGAATTGATTGAATCCCCGACATCATGGTTCATACGATGAGATCATCGTGGAACATGTGGGAGCCAACATGGGTATCCAGATCCCGCTGTTGGTTATTGGCCAGAGAGCTGTCTCGGTCATGTCTGCAAGATTCCCGAACCCGTAGGGTCTACACACTTAAGGTTCGGTGACGCTAGAGTTGTTATTGGAATTAGTGTGCAATTACTGAATGTTGTTCGGAGTCCCGGATGAGATCCCGGACGTCATGAGGATTTCCGGAATGGTCCGGAGGTAAAGATTTATATATGGGAAGTCCTATTTTGGCCACCAGAAAATGTTCGGGATTTTTCGGTATTGTACTGGGAAGGTTCTAGAAGGTTCCGGAGTGGGGCCCACCTGCATGGGGGGACCCACATGAACGTGGGTAGTGGGGGCAAGGCCCCACACCCCTGGTCAAGGCGCACCAAGATCCCCCCTTAGAAGGAATAAGATCATATCCCAAAGGGATAAGATCAAGGTCCCTAAAAAAGGGGATAACAATCGGTGGGGAAGGGAAATGATGGGATTTCTTTCCCCCACCTTTGCCAACGCCCCAATGGACTTGGAGGGCAAGAAACCAGCCCCCTCCAGCCCTATATATATTGGGGAGGCGCATGGGAGCCGCACCCCTTCCCCTGGCGCAGCCCTCTCCCTCCCCAACACCTCCTCCGTAGTAGTAGTGCTTGGCGAAGCCCTGCCGGAGAACTGCAAGCTCCACCACCACGCCGTCGTGCTGCCGGAGCTCTCCCTCAACTTCTCCTCTCCCCTTGCTGGATCAAGAAGGAGGAGACGTCCCCGGGCTGTACGTGTGTTGAACGTGGAGGCGCCGTTGTTCGGCGCTTAGATCGGAATCAACCGCGATCTGAATCGCTACGAGTACGACTCCTTCATCCGCGTTCTTGTAACGCTTCCGCATCGCGATCTTCAAGGGTATGAAGATGCACTCCCCTCTCTCTCGTTGCTAGTCTCTCCATAGATTGATCTTGGTGATGCGTAGAAATTTTTTAATTTCTGCAACGATCCCCAACACACCTAACTACTCCTGGTCTTCGGTGGCCTCCATGTAGTAGTATCCGTCGGCAATGGCATCTGGCTCCAGGGATCCACCATCTAGTTGTAACAACCGAAAAGAAGAAAGAAAGGGGATAAGGGGTAGCAAAGCAACCATGAGTACTCATCCAAAGTACTCTCAAGCATCAGATCTATACTAAGTATGCATTGGTATCAAATGGAAGGGTTGTATCTCTGGACTGAATTGCAGAATGCCAGAATAGAGGGGAAGGCCTAGCCTATCAAAGACTAGCATCTTCAAGCAGCTCCAAGCATCTTGCAACATGTAGAAGAGTAAAGAATAGCCCTTTATATTTAACAAGCATGTAATAGATCAATCCTTCCTCGACTCCCTGCGAGAAAGCAATCCCGGAGCCACATATCCATTTCTAGTTGTAATAGATCAGGATATAAGTCTGAACATCCATTACCGTGGGCACGGCTATTAATAGATAATGTTCCCTGTTGGGGTGCACCACGTTTTCCAACATGCTTGATTAATATTTCCGGACACACTTTTCTGGGTCAATGCCCGGCCTCGGAAAATCAACACGTTGTAGCCCTACCTAGGCTCAGTAGAGAGGTCCCCGCCGGTCTACATCCTAAGCACTCCGGGGTCTGGGCCCATCGCCCGTTGCACTCCGGGTCATTGTTTGCAAGGGGATACTAGCACCACTTCTGCCTGGATGGCGCGATCCGGCCCGGCCACAATGCTGAACTGGACGTCTGACAAAGCTTCGGCTGATACTACGACGCCGAGGCCCATAACTATTCTCGCGTGGTGGTTAGTGCATAAAGGCCAAAGGCCAACTCAGAACAAATACCCAAACCATAGTGTATTATTAGCTTGCATAGACGAGCAGAGACTCACGATAATGTGACCCCGTCGCCCCGTCTCGTGGACTTACGGCAAGGGCCCAGAATGCCCGGCCGTGCCGCATAATTATCTTGCGGGTGCTCTCCAGGCCCGCCCGACTTTCACAAAGGCCTCAAGTGAAGTCAAGGTAACCGTGTATCCAAACATCAAGGGGAAAACCAGAGGAATCAACCTCGGTGGATTCCACTCGATGTAACCATTAAGGTGAACATATGAGGAATCACCCTCGAGGTTCACACTTGAGGAGTTGCACGGCATAGCCGTATCGGAAGTGGTTAAGGAGGAACCACCCTCGATGACCATGACCTAATAGCAACACTACAGAGATCTCATCAGGAGTGATGTACGAGGTACCACCCTCAACACTCGATGGTAACTCTGTAGAGTCGAGCAACAAAAGGGGTGTGATGTGATGTGAGGTGTCGGGCTCTGGTCGTCGATCACATTGATCGAGTCGTTGATGATGAAGTAGGGGCAATAAGGACAAGGTGGGGGAAACTGATGGATAACTAGCCAACCTATACTAAGCAGTTTAGGATAAGCAGGTAAGGTACAAGAGCAAGTACAAAAGCAGGCTATGCATTAGAATAGGAGCAATCAATTACAGTAGCAAAATCTAATGCAAGCATGAGAATGGAATGGGCGATATCGGGATGATTAAAGGGGGGCTTGCCTGGAAGCTCCGCTGAAAGGGAGAAGAGTCGTCGGCGACGTAGTCGATCACAGCGGCATCAATAGCGGTCTCGGGGTCTACCGGAGAAAGAGGGGGAAGAAACAGTAAATACAGGGTAAACAAGTGCATAACATGACAACAGGCAGAGCTAGACGTGTTCTAACGCGGTGCTACACGTTACCAACGAAGGGGGATAACATCCTGGAATGTTTCCCCAGGTTTGGCATTTTCGGACAAATGAAACGGAGGGGAAAGGTTCGATGTTCGCTATGCTAGGGATGTGTGGTAGATGAATGGACCGCATATTTGGATTCGTCTTGCCGTTCTGAGCAACTTTCATGTATAACACTTTTCCATCCGAGTTACGGAATATTTTATATGATTTTTCAAAGTTTTTAATCAATTTCTGAAAATCCTGGAATTTATTTAACTCAAACTAAATAGTAAAATACTTTTTATTACACAGGCCAGGCCCAGCCACAGTCAAAGACATGTGGGGCCAGTCAGCAATACAGTCAGCGTTGACTGGGTCAATGTTGACCAGTCAACAGGGTCAAAGGGCCCATCTGTCAATGTCACATGTGTTTAACAAATTGTTTAAAACAGTTTAATTGGTGGTGGGGCCCTACTGTCATTGACACATTAGGCTATTTAGAAGTTAATCAGATAATTAAGCTAGATTAATTGTTTAGTTAATAAATTAACTATTTTTACAGTTTCACTTCATTTTTTTGATCTAAAGAAAAAGGGGCCCCTGTGGTCATTAGCCCAGGCCAACAGAGGAGGGCTGGGCACGCACGGGCGCGCTAGGCGCCGGCGGCTACAACCAGTGGTGCGGGCGAGAAGCAGGGTGCCGCCGACGGCGAACTGCGGCGAGGCCAGGGGCGAGTTGTGTCAGGCGGTCGAAGGCGGGGCATACAGTGCGGCGGCGGCAACTGCAGTAGCACGCCGGCAACAAGGACGCACGAGGCCGCGGGCGAGGCCGAATGTGGCGGAAGACTGCAGCAGAGTCAGCTTGGGGAGGCAGGGTGCAGCCCTGCGTAGCCGCGGCCAGGAAGGCGCGCGTGGATGGGGAGGTCAAGCTTCGGCGGGCGTGCGCCGGCAGCGCAGGAGCGCAGCGCCCAGACGCAGTCACAGCGACACTTCGGCGAGCAGAGGAGGGTTATAGGAGGAAGCGGACGGGGGGGGCCTCACCGACCCTGTAGATGTGTGAAGGCGTACTCGGGGTAGCCTGTCGGGGGAGAGGCACGGAGGCGACACCGACGAGGTGACGGCGAGCGGCGACGGCGCGACGTCGAGGATCGGGGCACCACAGGGTCGTGCCCCCATTCCATCATGGGTCGAGGGGGTGCCGGGCGTCGTGCGGGAGGAGACGGAGAGGCGAGCACCGACGAGGTGGCGAAGGGGCGACACGGGATCGGGGTCGCTGCCCCCCTATCCAGATCGAGGGAGGAGAGGGGAAGGAGCGTGGGGGAAGTGGGGGGATCGGGTGTTTAGGGTTCAGGGGTGTGGCCTAATAGGCCAGGGGCAGCGGGGGTGGGCCGGCTGGGCCGCGTGGGTGGCCAGCTGGGCCTATTGACCCAATTGGCCGAGGAGGTCTTTTTGTTTGTTTCTTTCTTTTCTCTTATTCTTTTAATTACTTCTGCCTTTTCTTTTTACTGATTTTAAATTCGAATTTGGAACCGCCTTTGAATCAACGTGAACTTAACAACAATAAAATCAATGACATGGCACCATCAACAGTGGTTTACTGTAGCATAATTATCCGGGTGTTACAATTCTCCTCCAGTACAAGAAATCTCGTCCCGAGATTTAGGAGGTAGAAGGAAACAAAGCGGGGTATTCGTCATGTAGGCGATCCTCGCGTTCCCAAGTGACTTCGTCTTCAGAGTGATGCGACCACTGGACCTTGAGGAACTGATCACCTTCTGACGTGTGCGGCGTTCAACTTGGTCGAGAATGCGGACCGGATGCTCTTTATAGGAGAGGTCCTGTTGCAACTCGAGCACTTCATGATCCACTACTCGGATTGGGTCCTTGAAGCAGCGGCGGAGTTGTGACACGTGGAACACATCGTGAACCTGAGAAAGGTTCGACGGAAGTTCCAACTGGTATGCCACTTTTCCACGCCTTTCGAGTATAGTGAATGGACCAATATAGCGAGGAGCTAGCTTGCCCTTGATCCCGAATCGGTGAGCACCCTTCATTGGTGTGACTTGAAGATAAGCCTTTTCGCCAGGTTGATAGACCATGTCTTTGTGATGCCGGTCATACTGACTTTTCTGATGTGACTGAGCAGTCTTGAGATTCTCGCAAATGACGCGGACTTGTTCTTCAGCGTGTTGGATAATATCCGGACCGAAGAGTGGATGTTCCCCAGTTTCTGACTAGTTCAGAGGGGTTCGGAACTTTCATCCATATAACACTTCGAAGGGAGCCATCTTCAGACTAGCTTGATAGCTATTGTTGTAGGATAACTCAGCATACGGGAGAGATTCCTCCCATTTCGTGCCGAAGGAAATAACACAAGATTGAAGCATGTCTTCGAGAACTTGATTGACGCGTTCAACTTGTCCCTGCGACTAAGGGTGAAAAGCAGTGCTGAAAGACAGATGAGTTCCCATAGCTTCTTGGAAACTTGCCCAGAATCTTGAAGTGAATAAGCTGCCATGGTCTGAGCTGATTACCAGTGGAATACCATGAAGTGAAACAATTCTAGACATATAGAGAGTTGCCAACTGACCAGCAGTGATGGTTTCTTTGACGGCCAGAAAGTGTGCAACTTTAGAAAGCCGGTCAATGACGACAAGAATAGCATCATTACCTTTCTGCGATTTGGGAAAACTGGTGACAAAGTCCATTTCGACATGGTCCCATTTCCATTCAGGAATAGAGATAGGTTGCAGAGTTCCAGTAGTCATTTGATGTTCTACTTCGTTACGACGGCAAACATCACATTCAGCAACATAGCCAGCAATGTCTTGCTTCATATTTGACCACCAGAATCTCTGACGAATGTCTTGGTACATCTTGGTGCTACCTGGATGAACAGACAAAGGTGTATCATGAGCTTCTTTCATAACCTCCTTAGTCATATCCAGGTTGTCTTTTGAAGGAACCACTAGGCGACCTTTAAAGAACAAGGTGTCATCATCTTCAAGAGTGAAGAATGAGGGCCTTCCTTCTGCGAGGTAGAGCTTAATCTTCTCAACTTGAGAGTCATATTTCTGCAGCCTCTTGATGCTTTCCACGAGATTTGGTTCAACAACTAGGGATCGAGGGAACCCTGGGGAACAACACGAAGGTTCATCTTGCGGAACTCCTTAGGAGGGGGAGCGAGTGCACCCGGAGGAACAATATGGAGGTTCAGCTTTCTGAATTCTTCAACGAGTGAGGGCTGAACTTTGCGAACCTCGAGATGGTTGCAATATGACTAGCGGCTCAAGGCATCAGCCATTACATTAGCCTTGCCTGGTGTATAGGAAATACCCAAGTCAAAGTCTGCTACGGTCTCCATCCATCTCTGCTGACGGAGATTCAAATCTGGCTGAGTAAACAGATACTTCAGACTTTGGTGGTCGGTGAAGATCTCGCAACGATTACTGAGAAGGTAATGTCGCCACTGTTTTAGTGCATGTATAACAGCTGCAAGCTCGAGGTCGTGAACTAGGTAGTTCTCTTCATGAGGGCGCAACTGACGAGAGGCATAAGCAATCACTCTGCGCTCTTGCATTAGGACACAGCCTAATCCTTGACTTGAAGCGTCGTAGTAAATGACGAAATCCTTCTTAGTACCTGGAGGAGCAAGCACTGGGGCAGAAGTCAGCTTGTCTTTGAGTGCTTGGAAACTTTCCTGACACTTTTTTGTCCACTCGAACTTGACGCCTTTATGAAGCAGACCAGTCAGAGGCTTGGCGATCTTGGAGAAGTTCTCGACAAATCGACGGCAATAGCTGGCGAGTCCGAGAAAACTTCTGACTTGTTTGACATTCTTCGGAGGAGTCCAGTCAAGAATAGCATGAACTCGCTCGGGGTTGACGGCAATACCATCCTTGGAGATCACATGGCCAAGGTAGGTTACTTCGGGAAGCCAGAATTCACACTTGGAATACTTAGCATATAGTTGATGCTCTCGAAGCTTTTCCAGAACAAGTCGAAGGTGTTCAGCATGTTCTTCTTTGTTCTTGGAATATACAAGGATATCATCCAGATAAACCACGACAAACTTGTCGAGGTATTCCATGAATATATAGTTCATCAGACGAGAGAAGATGGCTGGAGCATTGGTCAAGCCAAAGGACATGACGGTGTACTCGTATGAACCATAGCGAGTAACGAAGGCGGTCTTGGGAATATCCTCTTCACGAACCCGAATCTGGTGGTAACCCAACCTCAAATCTAGTTTAGAGAATACTGAGGAACCAGCAAGTTGATCATACAGACCGTTGATTCTGGGAAGCGGATACTTGTTCTGAATTGTTGCCTGGTTGATAGGTCGGTAATCTTGGACCAAACGATTCGTACCATCCTTCTTCTTGACAAAGAGAGAAGGTGCTCCCCAAGCAGATGAACTAGGACGAATGAAACCCTTGCTAAGAGATTTGTCAATTTCCTCCTTAAGCTCAAGGAGTTCATGCGGCGGCATCTTGTATGGCCGCTTAGCAATAGGAGTAGTGCCCGGCTTCAAGTCTATGATGAATTCAACAGCTCTAGTAGGGGGTATTCCTGGAAGTTCTTCTGGAAAGACATCTTCAAAATCATGAACGACTGGAATGTTCTCTATTCCTTCAGGAGGTGAAGCATTCAATGCATTCAGAACATATAACTGATTCTCGGCATCCTGGATCATCTGAGTTGAGTAGTTTATCAACTGGCCAGAAGGGTGAGTGAGCTGGACTGTCTTGGCGGCACAATCTATCTTAGCATTATGGGCCGTCAACCAGTCCATAGCAAGAATAATGTCTATGTTGGAAGGGTCGAGCATAATGAGAGAAGCCGGAAAAAGTAGACCTCCAATCTCGATGTGGTTGTGAGGGCTTACCATTGTGGTTTGCCACTTGGATCCCGGGGACTGAACCATTAGAGGAGTGGGTAATTTTTCCAGGTACAACTCATGTCACTGAGCAAATTGTTGGGACACAAAAGCATGCGATGCCCTTGAATCAAAGAGAACAGAGGCTGGTACTGAATTCACATATAGAGTTCCCAACACGATAGTCGGTTCCTTCCGAGCCTTTTAAGCATCGATGTGATTGGCTTGGCCAAGTACAGCAGTAGGTGGTATGATATTACGGTTTCTGAATCGACGGTTTCCACAACCCTTCTTACGGTCAATAGGAGGGTGTGAAGCATTTTGCAGCTGACCCTGGCGACAGTTGGGAGTAAGCTGCCCTGCCTGTCCACACTTGCGGCATAAACCATCATTATGGGGAGGAGCTATAGCATTGGACTGTCCACCCTGAATATTTAGTTGTCTCGGCGGCGGAGGTAGACGAGGTGCAACATAAGACAGCCGTGGTGTTGGAGCGGGTTGATGATGAACATTATGTGGGATCCAGACTCGACATTTTTGAGCAGGCTGACTCGAGGATGGGGCAGCATCTCGAGTACGCTTGAGCGACTCCTAGTACTCAGTCAAGCCAGTTTCAATTTGGAAAGATTGGCCGACAAGCGTCGCAAAGTATGTGCAATCATGAGCAACAAGTGCGAGCTTTATATCGGGATGGAGTCCTTCACGGAATTTCTCCTGCTTAAGAGCGTCGGTGCAGACGTCATCCGCAGCATAGCGGGATGATTCAAGGAATTTCCTCTAATATTAATCCACAGTCATTGTGCCTTGTGAGAGTTTGCGGAACTCCTTCTTCTGGTCCATCAGACCTTGAGTAATGTGTCGTGCATGGAAGGCTAACTGAAAGTCCTGCCAAGTGGTTACAGTCTCTGCAGGCAGCACACCCCTGTGGCTTTCCCACCATTGAGCAGCTGGACCTTTCAAGTGGAATGTCGCAAAGGTGACGTAACTGGCAGGGGCCACATTAGTTGACTCCATCTCAAACAAGATGTCACGAAGCCAATCATCAGCATCCATATGATTGGTGGAGTTGCGGAAAATGGACGGGTTGAGGCGCACAAATTCTAGAAGTGTTATTGGGGCAGGCTGTTGATGAGCATTCTGGTTTGGAAACTGAGCCATTACTCTAGTCATAAACTGACGATTCAGCTCAATCTGCTGCATCATTGCGGCAATATAAGGTGGAGCTGGAGGATCGTCAGCCATCCTGCTAAAAACATCACAGAGCAGTTTTAACAAGAGGTTGGAGCAGGTGTATGGAGTCATTCATGACGTAACTTGAATAATGAGCAAAGGCACAGTATGTACAAAACAGTAGTCATTAAAGACATACATATACATATACAGAACCATTTACATGTTGTTTATATGAGTTCGGACAAGAGGATCATCCTAGACATACTAGGCGGCATGCATGCTCGCGATGGAGGGATACAACAACGGGACATAGCAAAGGCTACATCAACGTCGGAGAAAACTACTAGAGCGAGGAATCTGCAGGGGACGATCCAGGGTGCCCTTGATAAAAGGATCCCGCGGCCCGTGAACAATGTGAAGAAGATCCTGGCCCTCAATTCAAGAAAGGCATAATACAAATCTCCGGGTGGATGTGATCACGAGATCCTAATGTTAGATTTAGCAAAATTATTTAACCCGAATAGAAGAGAGATCAGAGTCCCAGAGTATAGATGAGGAGTAAAAGATCCTAATACCACCCAATGGTGATGTGGGCCCGTAAGCCACACATCCATGTTAGTAAATCAGTTTTTCAAAGACTAGATTCAATTTTGACCAATGAGTTGGAAAGAGGGGTTCCTACAGGCAGTCGGCTCTGATACCAACTTGTGACGCCCCTGACTCAACCGTACACTAATCATACATGCAAATGTGTACAATCAAGATCAGGGACTCATGGGAAGATATCACACCACAACTCTAGACACAAATTGAAGTAATACAAGCTTCATATTACAAGACAGGGACCTCGAGGGCTCGAATACAAGCTCGATACACAAGAGTCAGCGGAAGCAACAATATCTGAGTATAGACATAAGTTAGACAAGACTGCCTTAAGAAGGCTAGCACAAACATCAACAATCGAAGAGGCAAGGCCTCCTCCCTGGGACCTCCTAACTACTCCTGGTCTTCGGCGGCCTCCTTGTAGTAGTATCCGTCGGCAGTGGCATCTGGCTCCAGGGATCCACCATCTGGTTGCAACAACCGGAATGAAGAAAGAAGGGGGAAAAGGGGTAGCAAAGCAACCGTGAGTACTCATCCAAAGTACTCGCAAGCATCAGATCTATACTAAGTATGCATTGGTATCAAATAGAAGGGTTGTATCTGTGGACTGAATTGCAGAATGCCAGAATAGAGGGGAAGGCCTAGCCTATCGAAGACTAGCATCTTCAAGCAGCTCCAAGCATCTTGCAGCATGTAGAAGAGTAAAGAATAGCATTTTATATTTAACAAGCATGTTGTAGCATTAATGCCCAGAGATCCTTCCTCGACTCCCTGCGAGAAAGCAATCCCGGAGCCACATATCTCAAGTATCCATTTCTAGTTGTAATAGATCAGGATATAAGTCTGAACATCCGTTACCGTGGACACGGCTATTAATAGATAATGTTCCCTGCAGGGGTGCACCATTTTTTCCAACACGCTTGATTACTATGGCCAGACACACTTTTCTAGGTCAATGCCCGGCCTCAGAAAATCAACACGTCGTAGCCCTACCTAGGCTCAGCAGAGAGGTCCCCGCCAGTCTACATCCTAAGAACTCCGGGGTCTGGGCCCATTGCCCGTTGCACTCCGGATCATTGTGCGCAAGGCGATACTAGCACCACCTCTGCCTGGATGGCGCGATCCGGCCCGGCCACAATGCTGAATTGGACGTCTGACAAAGCTTCAGCTGATACTACAATGCCGAGGCCCATAACTATTCTTGCGTGGTGGTTAGTGTGTAAAGGCCAGAGGCCAACTCAGAACAAATACCCAAACCATAGTGTATTATTAGCTTGCGGAGATGAGCAGAGACTCACGATAATGTGACCCCGTCGCCCAGTCTCGTGGACTTACGGCAAGGCCCAAAACGCTCGGCCGTGCCACGTAATTATCTTGCGGGTGCTCTCCGGGCCCGCCCGACTTTCACAAAGGCCTCAAGTAAAGTCAAGGTAACTGTGTGTCCAAACATCAAGGGGAAAACCCGAGGAATCACCCTCGGTGGATTCCACTCGATGTAATCATTAAGGTGAACATATGAGGAACCACCCTCGAGGTTCACACTTGAGGTGTTGCACGGCAGAGCCATATTGGAAGTGGTTAAGGAAGAATCACCCTCGATGACCACGACCGAATAGCTACACTACAGAGATCTCATCAGGAGTGATGTACGAGGTACCACCCTCAGCACTCGATGGTAACTCTGCAGAGTTGAGCAACAAAAGGGGCGTGATGTGATGTGAGGTGTCGGGCTCTGGTCGTCGATCACGTTGATCGAGTCGTCGATGATGAAGCAGGGGCAACAAGGACAAGGTGGGGGTCACTGATGGATCACTAGCCAACCTATACAAATCAGTTTAGGATAAGCATGTAAGGTACAAGAGCAGGTACAAAAGCAGGCTATGCATCAAAATAGGAGCAATCAATTACAGTACCAAAATCTAATGCAAGCATGAGAATGGAATGGGTGATATTGGGATGATCAAAAGGGGGGCTTGCCTGGAAGCTCTGCTGAAAAGGGAGAAGAGTCGTCGGCGACGTAGTCGATCACAGGGGCCTCAACAGCGGTCTCGGGGTCTACCGGAGAAAGAGGGGGAAGAAACAGTAAATACAGGGCAAACAAGTGCATAACATGACAACAGGCAGAGCTAGACGTGTTCTAACGCGGTGCTACACGTTACCGACGAAGGGGGATAACATCCGGGAATGTTTCCCCAGGTTTGGCATTTTCGAACACATGAAACGGAGGGGAAATGTTCGATGTTCACTATGCTAGGGGTGTGTGGTAGATGAATGGACAGCGTATTCGGACTCGTCTCGCCATTCTGAGCAACTTTCATGTATAACACTTTTTCATCCGAGTTACGGATTATTTTATATGAATTTTCAAAGTTTTTAATCAATTTCTGAAAATCCTGGAATTTATTTAACTCAAACTAAACAGTAAAATACTTCTTATTACACAGCGCAGGCCCAGCCACAGTCAAAGACATGTGGGGCCAGTCCGTGCTAGTCAGCAGTACAGTCAACATTGACTGGGTCAACGTTGACCAGTCAACAGGGTCAAAGGGCCCAACTGTCAATGTCAGATGTGTTTAACAAATTGTTTAAAACAGTTTAATTAGTGGTCGGGCCCTACTGTCATTGAAAGATTAGGCTATTTAGAAGTTAATCAGCTAATTAAGCTAGATTAATTCTTTAGTTAATAAATTAACTATTTTTACATTTTCACTTCATTTTTTTGATCTAAAGAAAAAGGGGCCCCTGCGGTCATTGGCCTAGGCCAACAGAGGAGGCCTAGGCACGCACGGGCGCGCTAAGCTCCGGCGGCCACAACCAGTGGCGCGGCCGAGGAGCAGGGCGCCGCTGACGGCGAACTGCGGCGAGGCCAGGCGGCGAGTTGTGTCAGGCGGTCGAAGGTGGGGCATACGGCGTGGCGGCGGCAACCGCAGTAGCACGGCGGCAACAAGGACGCACGAGGCAGCGGGCGAGGCCAAACACGGCGGAATACTGCAGCAGAGTCGGCATGGGGAGGCAGGGTGCAGCCCTGCGTAGCTGCGGCCAGGAAGGCGCGCGTGGGCGGGGAGGTCAAGGTTCGGCGGGCGCGCGCCGGCAGCATAGGAGCGCAGTGCCCGGACGCGGTCACGGCGACACTTCGGCGAGCAGAGGAGGGTTATAGGAGGAAGCGGACGGGGGGCCTCACCGACCCTGTAGATGTGTAAAGGCGTGCGTGGGGTAGCCGGTCGGGGGAGAGGCGGGGAGACGACGCCGGCGAGGTGACGGCGAGCGGCGACGGCGCAACGTCGGGGATCGGGGCGCCGCAGGGTCGTGCCCCCGTTCCAGCACGGGTCGAGGGGGTGTCGGGCGCCGTGCGGGAGGAGACGAAGAGGCAAGAACCGACAAGGTGGCGAAGGGGCGACGCGGGATCGGGGTCGCTGCCCCCGTTCCAGATCGAGGGAGGAGAGGGGAAGGAGCGTCGGGGCATGGGGGAAGTGGGGGATCGGGTGGTTAGGGTTTGGGGGTGTGGCCTAATAGGCCAGGGGCAGCGGGGGTGGGCCGGCTGGGCCGCGTGGGTGGCCAGCTCGGCCTATTGACCCAATGGCCGGGGATGTCTTTTTGTTTGTTTGTTTCTTTTTCTCTTATTCTTTTATTTAATTTCCCCTTTTCTTTTTACTGATTTTAAATTCGAATTTGGAACCGACTTTGAATCAACGCGAACTTAACAACAGTAAAATCAATGACATGGCACCATTAACAGTGGTTTAATGTAGCATAATTATTCGGGCGTTACACTCCCACTCAGTTCTTTCAAGAGAAACTCCTTCTCTAGAAAGGATCCATTCTTAGCAACAAATAACTTGCCTTCGGATCTGTGATAGAAGGTGTATGCAACAGTTTCTTTTGGGAATCCTATGAAGACGCATTTCTTCGATTTGGGTTCGAGCTTATCAGGTTGAAGCTTTTCACATAAGCATCGCAACCCCAAACTTTAAGAAACGACAACTTAGGTTTCTTGCCAAACCACAGTTCATACGGTGTCGTCTCAAGAGGATTTAGATGGTGCCCTATCTAAAGTGAATGCAGTTGTCTCTAATGCATAACCCCAAAATGATAGTAGTAAATCGGTAAGAGACATCATAGATCGCACCATATCTAATAAAGTACGGTTATGACGTTCGGACACACCATTACGCTGTGGTGTTCCAGGTGGCGTGAGTTGTGAAACTATTCCACATTGTTTTAAATGAAGGCCAAACTCGTAACTCAAATATTTGCCTCCGCGATGAGATCGTAGAAACTTTACTTTCTTGTTACGATGATTCTCCACTTCACTCTGAAATTCTTTGAACTTTTCAAATGTTTCGGACTTGTGTTTCATCAACTAGATATACTCATATCTGCTCAAATCATCTGTGAAGGTCAGAAAATAACGATACCAGCCGCGAGCCTCAACACTCATTGGACCGCATATACCGTATGTGTTATTTCCAATAAGTCAGTTGCTCGCTCCTTTGTTCCGGAGAACAGAGTCTTAGTCATCTTGCCCATGAGGCATGGTTCGCAAGCATCAAGTGATTCATAATCAAGTGATTCCAAAAGCCCATCAGCATGGAGTTTCTTCAAGTGCTTTATACCAATATGACCTAAACAACAGTGCCACAAATATGTTGCACTATCATTATCAACTTTGCATCTTTTGGCATCAATATTATGAATATGTGTATCACACGATCGAGATTCAATAAACCGTTCACATTGGGTGTTGTTAGATTTCGGGTTCCGGCAAAACCCTTGAGGTTCGAACACTGGGGTGCGCACGAAGACCTCCCCTCTACCTAATCACACCCTCACCCTCATCGCGATCTCAAAGACTAGCTCATCGAACCCATAGAACAAGAGACACGATATTTATACTGGTTCGGGCCACCGATGTGGTGTAATACCCTACTCCAGTGTGGTGTGGTGGATTGCCTCTCGGGCTGATGATGAACAGTACAAGGGAGGAACAGCCTCCTGAGGAGAGGTGTTCTTGTGCTAGGTGAGCTTGTGTGGGTGAGGATAGTCTCAATGATCCGTCCCAGGTCAGATCAGATCAGATCAGGTGAGATGATAAGATATCAGATACGATGCCTCCTACGATGGTGGCTAGTCCTATTTATAGAGGCCCTGGTCCTCTTCCCAAATATTGAGCGGGAAGGGATGCCACAACGGCCAATTTGAAGGGGGACAACTAGTACAAGCTATCCTGACTAAAGGTGGTCTTCGCCTGCCAAAGGCTCTGGTGGTGACGCCGTCTTGGGCTCCACGGTGACCTCCGTCCTGCCGTCCTGCTGGTCTTAGTCTCGTTGCACCGATATGGAAACCTTTGCCTGACGCCTCGAGACTCCTCGCCTGCGCTTGCCTCTTTAGCACCAAAGAGGAAACGAGGACATTGTGCTCGCTGGCGCCCGCCTGGCCTTGGTTGTCACGGCTTACGTCATAGGAACCTCACGAGGTTCCCCTTGTCTTGATCCCTCCGCCCCTCGTTAGCCAGCCTGGTGAGGATGCCCCCGAGGGGGTCTTGCGTCGTCCGCCTCGCGAGGCTTGGCCCCTCGCGAGGGTCTTGAGTGTTTGCTGGTGAAGATGGGCCGTACAGGGCCACTAGTGGAGCCACGCCATGGGCCGCAGGCAGGCAAGTCTGGGGACCCCCGTTCCCAGGACGCCGACAGTAGCCCCCGGGCCCAAGGCGCGCTCGGACTTGGCTTCGAGGCGAAGCCAAAGGGCAAGTGCAGAGCACCGCGGGCCCCAACAGCCAGCGGTCTTGGTCGACGCATGGCGATTGATTGGACGTGGGCGTCTCCGCTTCCCCACGCTGCCTTGGCAACTGCCCGACTGACAAAAGACTGGCGCGGGCAACGCTTGCCTTCATTTCTTTCCTTCGTCTTGCTCCAGATACCCTTTCTTGCTCCTTGCTTCCGAAATCTCCAAATCTGCTTCAATCCCCTTCCGAGCCTCCGACCAATGGCGCCCCAAAAGGCCAAGGCTGCTTCGCCGCCTGCCTGGTACGAGCCGGCTCTGGATGCGCCCAATGTCTCGGAGAAGAACCTCGCCGCCACGCGTCTGCTGACGGCGGGGGAGAACAACGAGAAGGGGAAGACCGAGCTCCGGGCTGGCTCTGCTGAGCCGGAAGCTACGAAGAGCACCTTCTACCCCTTCTTCATGAGCAGCATCGTCGCGGGCCTGGTTCCCCCCTTCTCCGACTTCTTCTATGCCGTCCTCCGCCATTATAGGTTGCAGGCCCTTCATCTCCATCCCAACTCCGTCCTTCTCTTGTCGATCTTTGCCTTCTACTATGAGGCGTATGTCGGGGTGATGCCGTCCGTGGCTCTGTTGCGCCACTTCTTCTTCCTCCGAATCAACGACGGTCATACTTCTGGATGCGCCAACTTCGTCGCAGCCGGCAAGGCCAACGCGATCTCGAAGGCTGGGAAGAAGGCCGAGGGCTTCAGGAGCAAGTGGGTCATGATGGATGCCAAGTACGTCCACCCGCAGTTGACGCTGCTGACGGAGATGCCCCAGTCCGACGAAGGGTGGTCTCGCACGAAGCTTACTAATGACCGGGCGAAGTTGGTGCTGGAGAAGATGACTGTCGACCTGAAGCCGAGCAACACGAAGGCGGCGAAGCTGACGGGGGCCATGCTCCTGAGGGAGTTCCTGCTGTTGCGCGTGGCTCCGCTCCAGGCACGCTCGCGCCCTTTGTGGACTCTTGAGGGCGCAGAGGATAAGCTTCGCTTGAGTCCGAAGAACTTGTGTGAAGAAGAGCTGGCTGTGGCTCTCCGCCTCCTGGTCGGGGACGACCAGGAGTAACCGCCGAGTGCCTTCGTTCCTTCACGAGGACGGGACGCAAGTCGCGGCCGCCATGCCCACCTTCGACGGGCGCGGGCTGGTGCCGCCGGTGCCCCCTGGGGTCCCGATGGCGACCAAGCCGGTGGTTGTGTCTTCTGGTGATTCCCGCGGGGAGGGGGAAGAGGAAGAAGACGAGGAGCGCGACTCGGAGGCGACCTTCGAGGGGATGGGGGAGACGTTCCCCTGCGCAAGGCCGACATCCTCCGCACCTTGCCTGACGACGACGATGAGGCCGACGTCCCCCCAGAGAGGGAGGAGACGCCCGTGCCTGGGGGCTCCTCGAGGCCAAAGGCCAGCCCCCAGAGGAGGCCACCGGCCGAGGTTCCGAAGAGGGGCAGGTCGACGCTGATCTCCCGAGATGATGCCTCTGCTCCGTCACCGCCTGGAGCTTCTTCCGGCCCATCTGCTGCCCCTTCTTCCACTCCTGGAGCCCGCGCCTCAGGCTGCGAGGCTCTCAGGCTTCAAGCTTAACAAGCGGAGGGACTACACCGCGGTGGACCAGTAAGTATTCTCGCCCCGCCTTGTTCTTGCTTATGTTGCTGACCCTTGATGCCGCTCTGTTGTGCAATTAGGCCGACGCCCGCGGCGAAGATGAGGAAGGAGGAAGTGGTGGTACTGCTCGGGACCAATTTGCCTACTGAGGCTGCGTCTCCCTCCATGGAGAAGGGCAGCATCGGCGTTCGCGCCTCTCCGGCTCGATCGTCCTCGCGAGCCTTGGGGAAGCGTCCTCAGGAGGAGTCAGCCCCCGTGGCCCCGCTGGCTCCGGAGGTGCCAGCATCCGGCTCGGATGCCGAGGTCCCCAAAGCTCAGGAGCTCCCTGCCTCCCAGGCCATGGTGACGATGTCGCCTCCTACCCCTTCCGCCGCACTGTTATCTTCGGGTCCTTCCGCCTCTCCTGACGTCCTGGAGCGCGCTCTTTTCGCTATGACCCTGCTGCAAGAAGATCTTCAAGGCGCCGACCCCCACCTGGTAGCCGGGCGCCTGGAGCTGGTCTCCGGCTGGCTTTACTCAGACGTGTCCGTTCGGGCGGCGCTGAACCAGGCAGCAGCCACCTCCGAGAAGGACAAGTAGGTCGCTGCTCAGGCTTCAGACGCTCGCGAGGTGGCGCTGAAAGATGTCGAGGCCGCTCAGGACCGCTGCCGGGTGTTGGAGGCCGAACTGAAGACTCTGCGCAACGAGCGTGCGGAAGAAGCTCGCGGTCGCAAGGCGGAGGAGGAGAAGATGAAGGCTCGGGAGGACGCCATCAAGGGTTGCGACGCCGAGCTGGAGCAGTTGGCGAAGGCGCAGGCCGCGGAGCGCAGCCGGCTGGAGAAGCTGGGGCAGAAGGTGGAAGCGGAGAAAGCTGAACTTGACGCCAAGGCGAAGGTCCTGGCCGTGCGGCCTTCAAGATCCTCGAGGAGAGGTCCCGCGTGGCACTGCAGGCACTCTACGAGAAGGGCTTGGAGGAGCCGCTGACCACCAACGAGGAAGGCCCTGCCCAGCTGCTTCCCTACCTGGTCGAGGCGCTTGAGGAAGTCGTGAGCGGTATTGGCCCCATGGCAGAGGAAGAAGCCTGCGTTCTTTCCTCAGCCACGTTGACGCGCGTCTTCAACCACCTCCATCTTCGCGATCCCGCCGCCCGCCTTGACGAGCTACTGGAGCCTATGGACGACGAGCATTGCGCAGCCGCTGCCGCAGCCGTGAAGGGTCAGGTGGAGGCCCTGCTGAAGAAGTTCCGCGCCTTCGCTCCCACGCCCTCGACCGGCGGCGCGGGTGAAGGCGACGCCACCAACGAAGAAGCATCCCTTGCGGGCGTCGGCGGTGTCCAGGGATGATGAAACGACTTGCTGGCGGCTCCTTTCCTGTTTAACTCCTGCAACATGCACCATGCCTCGTGGAGGCGTTTAAACTTGCGTTTGGTACTGGCAGAACAATATATCTTGTAATATTTGCTTGAGATTTTGCTATTTCCTTCCCATTTGCTTTATGTTCTACGTCGGCAGAGCCCGACCCCACGCGTACCTCAGCCGCCGTTGGGTCATCCAGATCACCAGGACGGGACCAAGGGGTGAGGGGCTACATGGCCAGTTAGGCTCCTGAGTCGCGATGCTCAGGAGTCCCCCTTGACGCGCAAACAGCTTACGGAAAGAAGACGCAGGAATAGGTTTAGTGTTCTACGTCGGCAGGGCCCGACCCTGCGCATACCTCAGCCGCCGTTGGGTCGTCCGGATCACCAGGACGAGACCAAGGAGTGAGGGGCTACGTGGCCAGTTAGGCTCCTGAGTCACGATGCTCAGGAGTCCCCCAAGACGCTCAAACGACCTTCATACCTTTTTCCTCGCCGAGGCTCCGCTCGGGAGGGCGTGCGATGACCAGGTCCGGGGGACCTGGCAAGGCGGTGTATGCTTGGGCGTGACCCAAGCGCAGCCCCCGTGCCCAGCCCCCTCGTGCGACTCTCCCGAGGGGAGGTGTTGCGATGAGGCCAGACACTGAGCTCAAGGGCTCCCTGAGGTTGATACGGCCAAGGGGCTGCCCTGAGTTGTTTATCACCAGTGCGGAGCATAGCGCTTCCGCACTTGCATGGGCATAGCCGCTCCTGGGTAGTGTCGACTGCCAGCGCGGAGTATGGTGCTTCCACTGGTGCGTGGGTGAGGGCTCCCTCTGAGTGGAGCCCCCGGGGCGTGTACAGCCCCTACCTGGCGTGCCAAATGTCGGATTTCGGGTTCCGGCAAAACCCTTGAGGTTCGAACACTGGGGTGTGCACGAAGATCTCTCCTCTACCTAATTACGCCCTCACCCTCATCGCGATCTCAAAGCCTAGCTCGTCGAAGCCATAGAACAAGAGACACGAGATTTATACTGGTTCGGGCCACCGATGTGGTGTAATACCCTACTCCAGTGTGGTGTGGTGGATTGCCTCTCGAGCTGATGATGAATAGTACAAGGGAAGAACGGCCTCCTGAGGAGAGGTGTTCTTGTTCTAGGTAAGCTTGTGTGGGTGAGGATGGTCTCAATGATCCTTCCAGGTCAGACCAGATCTGGTGAGATGATATGATATCAGATCCGATGCCTCCTACGATGGTGGCTAGTCCTATTTATAGAGGCCCTGGTCCTCTTCCCAACTATTGAGCGGGAAGGGATGCCACAACGGCCAATTTGAAGGGGTACAACTAGTACGAGCTATCCTGACTAAAGGTGGTCTTCGCCTGCCAAAGGTTCTGGTGGTGATGCCGTCTTGGGCTCCACGGTGACCTCCGTCCTGCTGGTCTTGGTCTCGTTGCACCGATATGGAAACCTTTGCATGACGCCTCGGGACTCCTCGCCTGCGCTTGCCTCTTTAGCACCAAAGAGGAAACAAGGACACTGTGCTCGCTGGCGCTCGCCTGGCCATGGTCGTCATGGTTTACGTCATAGGAACCTCATGAGGTTCCCTTGCCTTGATCCCTCTGCCCCTCGCGAGCCAGCCTGGTGAGGCTGCCCCCGAGGGGGTCTTGCGTCGTCCGCCTCGCGAGCCTTGGCCCCTCGCAAGGGTCTTGAGTGTTTGCTAGTGAAGATGGGCCGTACAAGACCGCTGGTGGAGCCACGCCATGGGCCGCAAGCAGGCAAGTCTGGGGACCCCCGTTCCCAGGACGCCGATAGGTGTATGACCATTGAAGGTTTTATTCATGTAAATAGAATGACAATTATTCTCTGACTTAAATGAATAACCGTATTGCAATAAACATGATCTAATCATATTCATGCTCAACGCAAACACCAAATAACATTTATTTAGGTTCAACACTAATCCCCCAGGTAGTGGGAGTGTGCGATGGTGATCATATCAACCTTGGAATCACTTCCAACACACATCGTCACTTTGCCCATAACTAGTCTCTGTTCATTCTGCAACTCCTGTTTTTATTTACTAATCTTAGCAACTGAATCGGTATCAAATACCCAGGGGTTACTGTGAACACTAGTAAAATACACATCAATAACATGTATATCACATATACCTTTGTTCACTTTGCCATCCTTCTTATCCGCCATGTATTTGGGGTAGTTCTACTTCTAGTGACCATTTCCTTTGTACTAGAAGCACTCAGTTTCAGGCTTGGGTTCAGCTTTGGGCTTCTTCACGGGAGTGGCAACTTGCTTACCATTCTTCTTGAAGTTCCCTTTCTTTCTCTTTGCCCTTTTTCTTGAAACTAGTGATCTTGTTAACCATCAACACTTGATGCTCTTTCTTGATTTCTACCTTCGCCGATTTCAACATCGCAAAGAGCTCGGGAATTGTTTTTGTCACCCCTTGCATATTATAGTTCATCACGAAGTTCCAGTAACTTGGTGATAGTGACTAGAGAACTCTGTCAATCACTATCTTATCTGAAAGATTAACTCCCACTTGACTCAAGTGATTGTAGTACTCAGACATTCTGAGCACATGCTCACTGGTTCAGCTTATTCTCCTCCATCTTGTAGGCAAAGTACTTGTGAGAGGTCTCATACTCTCGACACGGGCATGAGACTGAAATACCAATTTCATCTCTTGGAACATCTCATATGCTCCATGACGTTCAAAACGTTTTCGAAGTCCCGGTTCTAAGCCGTAAAGCATGGTGCACTAAACTATCAAGTAGTCATCATACCGAGCTTTGTCAAACGTTCATAACGTCTGCATCAGCTCCTGCAATAGGTTTGTCACCTAGCGGTGCATCAAGGACATAATTCTTCTATGCAGCAATGAGGATAATCCTCAGATCACGGACCAAGTCCGCGTCATTGCTACTATCATCTTTCAACTTATTTTTCTCTAGGAACATATCAAAAATAAACGGGGAGCTACATCGCGAGCTATTGATCTATAACATAATTTGCAAATACTATCAAGACTAAGTTCATGATAAATTAAAGTTCAATTAATCATATTACTTAAGAAATACCACTTAGATAGACATCCCCCTAGTCATCTAAATGATCACGTTATCCATATCAACTAAACCATGTCCGATCATCACGTGAGATGGAGTAGTTTTCAATGGTGAACATCACTATGTTGATCATATCTACTATATGATTCACGTTTGACCTTTCGGTCTCAGTGTTCCGAGGCCATATCTGCATATGCTAGGCTCGTAAAGTTTGACCCGAGTATTCCGCACGTGCAAAACTATCTTGCACCCGTTGTATGTGAACGTAGAGCTTATCACACCTGATCATCACGTGGTGTCTCGGCACAATGAACTGTCGCAACAGTGCCTACTCAGGGAGAACACTTATACCTTGAAATTTAGTGAGGGGTCATCTTATAATGCTACTGTCGTACTAAGCAAAATAAGATGCATAAAAGATAAACATCACATGTAATCAAAATATGTGACATGATATGGCCATCATCATCTTGTGCCTTTGATCTCCATCTCAAAAGTACCGTCCTAATCTCCATCGTCACCGGCTTGACACCTTGATCTCCATCATAGCATCGTTGTCGTCTCGCCAACTATTGTTTCTACGACTATCGCTACCGCTTAGTGATAAAGTAAAGCAATTACATGGTGATTGCATTTCATACAATAAAGCGACAACCATAAGGCTCCTGCCAGTTGCCGATAACTTTTACAAAACATGATCATCTCATACAATAATTTATATCTCATCACGTCTTGACCATATCACATCACAATATGCCCTGCAAAAACAAGTTAGACGTCCCCTACTTTGTTGTTGCAAGTTTTACGTGGCTGCTATGGGCTTCTAGCAAGAACCGTTCCTACCTACGCATCAAAACCACAACAATTTTTCATCAAGTGTGTTGTTTTAACCTTCAACAAGGACCGGCCGTAGTCAAACTCGATTCAACTAAAGTTGGAGAAACATACACCCGTTAGCCACCTGTGTGCGAAGCACGTCGGTAGAACCAGTCTCATGAACGCGGTCATGTAATGTCGGTCCGGGCCGCTTCATCCAACAATACCGCCGAATCAAAGTAAGACGTTGGTGGTAAGCAGTATGACTATTATCGCTCACAACTCTGTGTGTTCTACTCATGCATATATCATCTACGCATAGCCTGGCTCGGATGGCACTGTTGGGGAACGTAGCATGCAATTTCAAAAAAATTCCTACGATCACGCAAGATCTATCTACGAGATGCACAGCAACGAGAGGGGGAGAGTGTGTCCACGTACCCTCGTAGACCGAAAGGGGGAGCGTTATGTTAACGCGGATGATGTAGTCGAACGTCTTCATGATCCAACCGATCCAAGTACCGAACGTACGGCACCTCCGAGTTCTGCACACGTTTAGCCCGATGACGTCCCTCGAACTCTTAATCCAGTAGAGCGTCAAGGAAGTAGATGAGTGCCGTCAGCACGACGGCATGTCAACGGTGATGATGAAGTTATCCGCACAGGGCTTCGCCTAAGCACTGCAAGAATATGACCGGAGGCGTAAACTATGGAGGGGGCACCGCACACGGCTAAGAAAAAGTCTTGTCTGTTGTGCTTTGGGGTGCCCCCTGCCCTCGTATATAGGAGGAGGCCGCCGGCCTAGGGGGCGCGCCATGGTGGGGAGTCCTACTAGGACTCCCAAGTCCTACTAGGATTCCCCTTTCCTTTTCGGAGTAGGAAAGAGGGAAAGGGGGAGGGAGTAGGAAAGGGCAAGGGGGGCGCCGCTCCCTCCCCTCGTCCAATTCGGACTCCATGGGGGGGGCGCCACCTCCCCTTGGCCTGCCTCCTCTTCTCCCTTATGACCCAATAAGGCCCATTACTTCCCCGGGGGGTTCCGGTAACCTCCCGGTACTCCGAAAAATACCCGAATCACTCCGAAACCATTCCGGTGTCCGAATATAGCCTTCCAATATATCAATCTTTACCTCTCGACCATTTCGAGACTCCTCGTCATGTCCATGATCTCATCTGGTACTCCGAACAAACTTCGGTCATCAAAACACATAACTCATAATACAAATCGTCATCGAACGTTAAGCGTGCGGACCCTACGGGTTCGAGAACTACGTAGACATGACCGAGACACCTCTCCGGTCAATAACCAATAGCGGAACCTGGATGCTCATATTGGCTCCTACATATTCTACGAAGATCTTTATCGGTCAAACCGCATAACAACATATGTTATTCCCTTTGTCATCGGTATGTTACTTGCCCGAGATTCGATCGTCGGTATCCTCATACCTAGTTCAATCTCGTTACTGGCAAGTCTCTTTACTTGTTCCGTAGTGCATCATCCCGTGACTAACTCATTAGTCACATTGCTTGCAAGGCTTATAGTGATGTGCATTACCGAGAGGGCCCAGAGATACCTCTCCGATACACGAAGTGACAAATCCTAATCTTGATCTATGCAAACTCAACAAACACCTTCGGAGACACCTATAGAGCATCTTTATAATCACCCAGTTACGTTGTGATGTTTGATAGCACACAAGGTGTTCCTCCTATATTCGGGAGTTGCATAATCTCATAGTCAGAGGAACATGTATAAGTCATGAAGAAAGCAATAGCAATAAAACTAAACGATCATTATGCTAAGCTAACGGATGGGTCTTGTCCATCACATCATTCTCTAATGATGTGATCCCGTTCATCAAATGACAACACATGTCTATGGTTTAGGAAACTTAACCATCTTTGATTAACGAGCTAGTCAAGTAGAGGCATACTAGGGACACTCTGTTTTGTCTATGTATTCACACATGTACTAAGTTTCTGATTAATACAATTCTAGCATGAATAATAAACATTTATCATGATATAAGGAAATATAAATAACAGCTTTATTATTGCCTCTAGGGCATATTTTCTACATCGGCTGCCAGAGTATGCCGCGGACTCTCCCAACTGGGAGGCTTGGATCGCCCTCGAACACGAGGAGCAACGGCGTTCGGGTGTCGACGCCGTTCCCACCGCCGCCCCCGCAGGTAGAGCCGGAGGACAGGGAGGCGGAGGCGGAGTACCAAGCCGCCCTCGAGGAGGCCCTGCAGCACGCGCTGGAGGCTAGCCGCCTAGAGGAGGACGCGCACTGGCACGGGCTGGAGCAAGCCCTTGCCCTGTCGGCGGCGGGGGACTCCGTCCACACCCCGCTCTTCGTGCCGCCACCGCCACCGTCGCCGCCCGTCCAGCCCAAGCAGAAGCCGGAGCCGGAGCCGACGCGGAAGCGCTCCCCGCCTCCACCCACTTGGCCAGAGGAGGCCTACTCGTGGACGGGCCAGTACCGCGAGTGGGTGAGCGTGCCTCCCGTCCACTTCGCCGTGACGCCGGCGTAGGAGGCGGCCCACCTCGAGCGCTGGAAGGAGCACTGGCTCCGCCTGGAGCAGGCCGATGGCGAGGAGCAGATGCGCTACGAGGCCATGCTCCAACGCGACGCGGAGGCGCTCCGGCTCGAGGAGGAGGAGGAGGAGCGCGCGCGGCTGGCTGCAATGCCGCCGCCCGAGCAGACGCCGGAGGAGGCTGCCCTGGCAGCGTACCAAGCGATGTTCGGGTGGGCTGGCCCTGCTTCGGTCTTCATCGACCTCACCAACGACGGCGGCGTCGACGGCAAGGGCATGTGCAAGGCCGACGACGTCTAGGGCAGTGTGCGGGGCGACAGCAGGCGGGCGCAGACTTTTTCTAATGTTTTAGTTAATGTTTAATTAGGTTTAAGTGGACTTTGGCCGACGTTTGACCGGCCACTTATGTCTAATTATGTTTATTTCATGCGAGTTTTTTTTCACGATGGCACATTTGGGTCGGCCTCCCCGTTGGGCGGTCAAGCCGACCCATTTCAGAATGTGCACGCGCGCGTCCGCCTGGCCGACCCAAGTGGACGAAAAGCGAACAAAGCGCGCGTTCATTTTTTTTTTGAAAATGTCCAGCAATTGCTGTCTATTTCATTGATTCATAGCAGGGAGAACATGGTGATAACAAAAGGTGTTTGGCGGTCAGGGACCAAGGAAAAAACGGAGAGAAAAATAAAAAGAAGGCCTCTCAAAAACCTATAATCTCACGATGGTTCCCCGAAGGGGCTCTCAATACAGCTCGCTCCCGCGAGTCTCCATAGCTCCATCGAATTTCTCAATTCTCTGACAATGTCAGAGGTGGAGGCTATCTTGTTTTGAAAAATGCTTCTATCCCTTGGCGCTGCGGTGTTGATGATTTCTTTTATATTGGAGCTGCTCTGATATTTTTGAAAAAAAAACCCAGCAAAATGACACTGAGAAAGAAAAAAACGTTGGGTTGGTTATCATCTTTTCTTGGGCCGCTGTCTGGCTGGGAAATCGAAGAAGAGCAAGAGGCAAACACCACGGAACAAGATGCGGGCGGGCAGGGACACCACACCACCCCAGGCCAGACAGACACAAGAAAGGACGACATGCAGATGCACACTAGACGACACCCACTGACCCACACCCACACACGACACGACGCTACCTACCACGTGAACTGTCGCGCCAAAGCCAAGAAAACCTCCCCCTCGTTGTCGTCTTCACCTGACCTGCCCTAGAGCCTGCCACCCTGACCCTGCCTCTCTTCTTCAAAAGAAAATCCGTTGCCACAAACCAAAAACCGACTCTTCTTTTTCAACAGATCCACCATACCCGCGGCTCATTTTTCTTGCTTTTTTCGTTGCTCGTGCACATGCCAAAAGAAATAGTTTCGGCTTGAACAAGTTACGACTACTACTTCCCCAATGTAGCAGGGTAATAACCCAAGGATAAAAGCACGGGTGGGGTTACTAGAGACCCACCGGTGCAATCCGCTAATTCGATCTGCAACACTGTGCAAGCAAAAAGGAAGCTAATCCCTAACACCAACCAACCAACCAGCTCCTACAAAATACTCTATCAACAAGCTTAGCTTAATCCACACTGCATGCCCTGTCTACAAGAACGCGTCCCAGACGAAGCAGTAGAGCGCCAGGCAGAGGAGGGAGCCGCAGACGCCGCGGAGCAGGGCCGCGGCCGAGCTCGTGCTGCCGGCGTGCTCGAACTGCAGCGAGTCCACGGCCAGCGGCATGTTCTCCTGGTCCGGGCTGCACCGCGGCGGCGCCGCGCCGCCGCCGCTGACCTTGGAGTGGCCGCCGGACTCGGTGGGGTGCGCGGTGTAGAGCATGGCGCGCAGCACGGCGGACACGGTGGGGATGTACACCGTCTTGTTCTTGGCCAGCAGCCACGTCAGGCCCATCAGCTGGCAGTCCAGCCCCAGCATCCGCCGGGCGCGGTCGCCGCCGGCGACCTCCCGGCTCACGTTCCCCTTCACCTGATCACAAGTAGATACCACAGGTTAAACTCCTCTCTCCGATTTCAAGGAGAGCGAACCCTGATGAAATGCATTTAATGTGTTCCATGCAGGGACGTGGATGCAATGCAGGTTGTTGCGAAGTTGGTGGGTGTTTCGCTGTTTCAGAACTGAATGTTACTACGAACATTTGGATTGCCTGGCCCTCTGAAATCCTCAATAAATGCTGCCCATGCACGACCACTTGATCAGGCACATGCTCTCGAGTCGATCTTCTTGTTCTTACACCAAAATCTCGGGTACAGAACAATGTCAAAGATTACAGCTTCCTAAATTCATGAACTGTCAGTACAAAGAGCAAAAGTACAGACAGAGGTGTGTTATTCACTGTTCAGTTTAGGAAGCCAATGCCAATGCCAATGAGGATGCGCGACAAACAAGTCAAGGACAAACTCTCTTCAATAATCAACAACGTTCGATGTAGCAGGTGGTTAACAAACTAAATGATTCAATTCATCATTGCTATGGCCTGTGGCATTGGACCAAGAATCTGGCCTTGCTGTCTTGATACTAGTATGGCTTGCTTTCCAACGCTATTGTACAAGACATGGTCCTGTAATCGAGTATCTTGTAATGCTAAGTAGTACTAGTAATGATTAGTGATCAGCTCAAGAAATGGGAGCGCAATGCTTTCACAAAGAAATACTACAATCAAGTAGCTAATGATTAGTGATCAGCTCAAGAACAAGGAGGAAGCCCATCTGAGCATGTGAACCAATAATGTGAGCAGAAAGGGCCTTTCTGTGTGGAAAGGGGGATCTCCTGGATGTCAAATGGGCTCTTTCTGCTCGATAAAAGAAGATAAAGCACACGGAGGAAAAGGGCATTGCTCCTAGTCCTAGCTAAGCTACTGCTGCACTTAAGCTAACGACCAATTAAAATGTAGTAGTACTCTATCATGAAGAGGTCGAAGCTTCAGGATAATGAAAAGAAAACCAGAAATGCATCAACATGATGAACCCTTGAAGAAATACTGTACTACTCGGTGGTAGATTTTAGAGCACAAGTTAAAGAAAAGAGAGAAGAGCACGAAAGCTGCGAAGGGAAAAAGGCGGAGCAAAGAAAGGAGCAAACCTTTTGCAGGGACTGGACGCAGCGGGAGCAGCCGGCGTAGGATGCGTTGCGGCAGCTCTTCTCCAGGTCCTTCACCGCGGCGGTGGGCGTGGCGTTCCTGGCGGCGGCGCCGACGGCGAACGCGGCGGGGCAGCGGAGCGAGCCGATCTGGTGGAGCCGGATGCCGCAGAAGCAGATCACCGTGTCGCAGGTCGCGTTGGGCCGCTGCAGCGCCACCCCGCGCTTCTCCAGCGCGGTGCCCAGCGCGTCCACGCACCGCTGGTTGTCGTACGGGACCATGGGGCCCTCGTCCCCGTCCAGGCCCTCGCCCGCCAGCGCCGGCGCCGGCGCCGGGACGGAGAGCGCCGTGCGCGCGTGCGCCGCGAAGAGCCAGGCCGCGAGCACGGGGCAGCAGCGGCCGCGGTCCAGGGAGCCCGGCCCGCCGCCGGCCCCGCACGCCGCGGCCACGCCGCCGAAGAGCTCCGCGGAGAGGTCGAGGCGGCAGGGCGGGGAGGAGGGCGCCGCGGAGGCGTTGGCCGGAGACTGCGTCTGCGTGAGCGGGAACGAGGAGACGTCCGAGGCTCGGGCGGGGACGAGGAGCGCGATGAGAACCGCCGCGGCCGCGACGTGCACCGACATTGTCGCCGGCGAGGAGGTGGCGGTGGCGGTGGAGAGTGGTGAGAGGCGTGGGGCTGTGGTGGCGTTGGGAACTGGGTTTTATACAGGCGATATCCAGGGAGGGAGGGATGTTTGCCTTCATACCTGGGGATTTTTTTTGGGTCTGGAGGATGCTACAACTATAATATACGTACGCGCCTGGATCGAGTGTACTCTACTCCCTACTCCCTCTGTAAAGAAATACTACTATGTGACATCGTATTTCTGTGTTGTATTTTGATTCGTATTTTACTCTACTCCCTGTGTCGGAAGGCCGGCCAAACGCATCTCTTGACTAGTCGGAGTCTAATTTCATGTGTATTTCTCTCAACGGTTTAAAGACTCTTAAGTGTAGAAAAGGGGGAATTGTAATGTCACATCAACCTGCATGAATTCTAGTACTCCCTATGTTTTGGTGATCTAAACACTTTTATATTAGTTTACGGAGGGAGTACAAGACTAAGAGCTGAAAGGGGGAGGGAAATTGCATTTTTTTTTGCGGGATGTGCAGGCAAATTGCTACTCCCTCTGAATCATGTTACTTGTCGCAACTTTAGTATAAAGTACAAAAAGACTGGGTTAACCGAGGTCTCGCAAACTCATTGTTTGAGAGAGATATTGCAATTAAAAAGATTTATGGTATGTTTTTACTCCATTTTCGTAATGAAATGGGGACCGTCAGACCCCTTTGGTTGAAAAAGAAGATTATAATCTAAAAGAAATACTTTGAAATTATTTGGAATCAAAGACATTCTGAGCACAACATCTCATTCTATATATACGACTCCCATCCAGGGTTTCCCTGCCGCCGTCGGTCCGCTTTGTCTTCTATGGTCCTTGGACCATGGAGGCACGGTGGATCCCGGCTCTTGCCGGTGGGAGGGCTCCGTTTTTGGGCGTTTTTCTAAGTTTTGTTAGGGTTTGTGGCATAAGCAAGAAGGCGGGGCGGCGGCGGCTTCTTGAACATGGAATAAAGTCCTCCCCGCCTGGCCCCCGTCCCGGTGATGTTTCAAGCGTCGTCGGAGGGCGTGTAGAGGTGTGTCTCCGGCGGATCTTGTGGGATTCGGTCGGTGTTTGTCTTCGGTGGATCCGTCTGGATTCGATCTTCGTTCATCTATGTCTATGTGTCTGCAGGTTGGATCCTTCCGATCAATGCTTCTCTTCATCGGTGACGGTTGTTGTTCTGGTGCGCTGGTCCTATGGGGCCTTAGCACGACGACTTCCCGACTGTCTACTGCAACAATGTTTGTCCGGCTCCAAGGAGGGAGGGGTGATGATGGCGGCGCGCCTCGGCTCGCTCTAGTGCTTGTAGTCGTCACTAGATGGTCTACGGACATAGATGTAAATTTTACTTCTAGTGTTTTTTGTACTACCTTCACAATTGATGAATAGATAGAAAGTTTTCACGCAAAAAAAAACATTCTTAGCGCATGGGACCAAGCCTAGTACTCCATCAACACAAGAAAACATGTGTTTTCCAGAGTTGCTCATCATGACTCGAAGCACTTCGAGTACCGATGAAGAACATCTCAAAAAGTGATCGACACCGGCCGCCTGTTGCTGTGTGGTGAATTTGTGATAGGGTCATCAACCATTCACTGCCGGGGTAAGTTCTTTTCTGCCATGATATGATGAGACAGCCGGGTCAAGATCCCAAAGGATGGCACTGCAATGCTGCTACGCGACCTAAACACCCCGCGGAATCCTCCAAACACATGAAAACGCACGCCATCGCCATGGGGGTAGAGGCCAGGAGAGCGTCACGTAGAATCATTTCTATCCTGGACTAAGGTTATTTTCTAACCGATCCTCAATAACCTGTTAATGAAGTATAATTTTGGTTTTATTTTTTTAACCATTACATAGCCGGTCTTTAATGAGTCTTAGAGGAGGACAAACATCCTCGGCCGCCGCGATTCTCACTATAATTTTATGTTGGTACTGAAAATTATATGTATGCATTAGTGGTATAACCAAAAACTACCATGAATTTGTAGGTCCTTGAACTTGAGAACTTGATGAAAAATCGTGGATGTCACCAAGACGGGGTGGGCAAAATAAAACTAGCGTTTAATTTGTCAAGCACAAAACCTAAACCAACTAGGCTCACCTATGTGCACTAACCATTTATACTAACCAATATAAACAACTAAGCGATAGTAAGATATATAATATGAACACTATGGCTATCACAAAGTAAAGTGCATAAGTAAAGGGTTCGGATAAGAGATAACTGAGGCACGCGGAGACGACGATGTATCCCGAAGTTCACACCCTTGCGGATGCTAATCTCCGTTTGGAGATGTGTGGAGGCACAATGCTCCCCAAAAAGCCACTAGGGCCACCATAATCTCCTCACGCCCTCGCACAATGCAAGATGTCGTGATTCCATTAAGGGACCCTTAAGGGCGGTCACCGAACCCGTACAAATGGCAACCCTTGGGGCCGGTCACCAAACCCGTACACTTTGGCAACCCTTAGGGGCGGTCACCGGAGCCCGTACAAATTGCTCGGGGTGATCTCCACAACCTAATTGGAGACCCTGACGCTTGCCCGGAGCTTTACACCACAATTATTGACCTCTAAACACACCAATCATCTAGGGCACCAAAGCACCCAAGAGGAACAAGCTCTAGGGTGCCCAAACACCAAAGAGTAATAAGCTTCTCACCTTTCACTTCCACGTATCACCGTGGAGAACTCAAACTGATGCACCAAATGCAATGGTAAGGGCACACGGAGTGCCCAAGTCCTTCTCTCCCAAATCCCGCCACAACAACTAATGCTATGGAGGAAAATGATAGGAAGAACGAAGAAGAGAACACAAAGAACTCCAAGGTCTAGATTCAAGGGGTTCCCCTCACATAGAGGAGAAAGTGATTGGTGAAAATGTGGATCTAGATCTCCTCTTCTTTTCCCTCAAGAAGTAGAAAGAATCATTGGAGGGATTGAGAGATAGCAAGCTCAAAGAAGGTCAACAATGGGGGGTAAACATGAGCTCAAAAGGATGGGGACCATTGGGGAAGAAGGCCCCCTTAAATAGGCACCCCCGAATCCAACCGTTATGCCCACAAGTCGTGCTAAAGCGTTACTACCGCTTGGGGAGCGGTACTACTGCTTAGCACGGTCAAAACAGCCCAACGAGACAGAAAAACACGATTTATAGATCTGCCAGAGAGGTAGTACCGCTCGAGAGGTACTACCGCTTAGAGAGGTACTGCCGCTCTCTACTACCGCTCTACTACCGCTCAAGCTGATTGGGCAACGGAAGCATAAAAATAAGCGGAAGTGGAAGCAGTACTTGTCAGCGGAAGTACCGCCTAAGCGGTACTACCGCTCGGGGGAGCGGTACTACCGCTCTCTACTACCGCTCAAACTGAAAAACTACCCAAACAAAACAGAAGGATGCAAGAAGACCAAAACTGCCATAACTTCTGCAAACGAACACCGATTTCGACGAACTCAAGCTTGATAGAAAGCTAACGACAAGAGTTGCCGCGACTGGAAAACTTCAGAAGTGGCAATAGAGATTATGCCTATGATATAGAGATGTGAAACCTCCATCAGTGAGGACCCGACATAAACTCCATCATCGAAAACATCATAGAAGATGCATACAAGAACTCCGTTTTAGATGAACTCGAGCTTGTCATGAAGATGACCATGAGCTCGAAAACTCACCAAGAGAAACACCAAACAAGAACCAAGAAAGATGATGCAAGGATACAATGGTTTGAGCTCTCTACGAACGATTGTAAGTGCATCTAGTGCCCCTTAGTGATTTTGGTGTATTGAAGACTTATAGGTTAAGGGACTAATGTGTTTATGAGTGTACACAAGTCTATAAGTCTATGAGGAGTTTGATATTTACAGAGAAAGTCGACCCCTAAAAATGAAGTTCTTCGACTGAAGACTTTGGATTTCTGAAGACTTTCTAAAGACTTTGAAAGTGAAGAAATTGGTGTGACCTTGAAGACTTGGTATTCATACGAGGAACATGAAGCGTGAAGACTTTTGTTTTCGTAGTTTTATTTTCTCTTTCTTGAGTCATAGGAAACACCGCACTGTTAAAGGGGGTCGAGGAAATACTAAGGAAAATTTTCCATGTGATGCTCAACTCAAAATCCTACACCTACCAATCCCTTCGAGTGAAGCCATTGGAAATCTCATTCAGTTCAGTCATATTCTTCAGTGACAGAGACGAAGTTCTTCTGGTCTCTGAGGAATTTGTTTGACTGAGGAGTTAGGAATTCGCCAGTGCGGATTGCCTACACAGTGAGGAACATGATAGCCCTGAGTAATTTGATACTCAAATTTCCGACCGTTGCTGTGCCTTGTGCCAGCTGTCCCAAAATATCTACCCACCTAACGGTCATATCATTGAAGGGCATTTATGTCTTATCATGTCGGGCTGCTCCCTAGGCTATAAATAGCCGCCCCCTACAACCACTAGTTGGTTGGCTGCTCCGAGAGAAACTGACACTTGTCATTTGAGAGCATCCCATCCTCCGAGGACTTTGAGCGAAAATCATCAAGTGAGGAAAACCCAAACCCAAACACATACAAACCCAAAGTGATTGAGCATCACTGAAGAGATTGATCCTACGTGGATCCGACACTTGTTACCTTTGAAGACTGTGCTTCTTTCAGACGGTTAGGCGTCATGGTCTAGAGCATCCAAGAGAAATTATGGATCGCCGAGTGACCGAGTTTGTGAAGGTTCAGAAGTCACCTGAAGACTTACCACGAGTGATTGGGCGAGGTTTGTGTGACCTTAGCTCAAGGAGAATATGGTGAGGACTGTGTGTCCGGGACTGTGTGTCCTCAGGTTTAAATACCTAGCCCCTCCAACCAGACGTACAACTGAGACAACAGTTGGAACTGGTCTACCAAATCATTGTCTTCACCAAGCTTACTGGTTCTATTTCCTCAACTCTTTCATTTCCTCATAACTGTGTTGTGCACTTATTCATATCTGTGTTTGAAGACTTTGACTGAAGACTTTCTCAATTTCCTAAGTTCAATTTCTTCAGTCTATTTGTCTTCATCCTGTGTTATCCTGTGCTTACGCTTTTTTTTTCTTCTGTACTCTGTGCTCGTCTTCACTTCATCATGATGACCATGCTTGTGTTCTGTTATGTTTATTTTTGAGTACTTATTCCGCTGCAAGTAGTTCTTCGCTAAGGAATTTCCTCACCCGCAAAATCCTCAGTGAAGAATTCATAAAAATCGCCTATTCACCCCCCTCTAGTCGATATAACGCACTTTCAATTGGTATCAGAGCGAGGTACTCCCTTGTTCTGTGTGATTTTGGTTTGACCGCCTGGAGTTTTAGTTATGTCGACCACAGGAATGAAGACCGTGTCATGCCCCATCTTTGACGGTCACGAGTATCCCAAGTGGAAGGAAATGATGAAGAAGCGTCTCATGGCGATGAATAGTGAGCTGTGGACCGTCACTGAGATTGGTCTTACTGATTTGTGCAAGATGGCTGAAGCTGATGACATTCGCAAGTTCACCCTTCTCAACCTGACAGCGAAGGACGTCATCTGCTCCTGTCTGTCTCAAAACCAGTTCAGGAACATCATGCATATCGATAATGCGAAGCTTATCTGGGACCATCTCTCTGAAGTCTATGAAGGTCATCGAACCCGTCATGATCCTTGGTTTGAGGACTTCAAGGAATCTCTCAAAGCGATGACATTCGAACCAGAATCATCATCTTCTACACCTTGCCTTATGGCAAAAGATGCAAAGGTAACTGAATGCTACCTATCTGAATCCAGTGATGATGAATCTGGCGATGAATTTGGACGCAGCTATGTCAAACTTGCTTCCCTTGCCACTAAACAACAAAGAGCTTTGGAAAAAGTTCAATACATGCTAAATAAGAGCGATGATATGTTGGGTGAAGAAATGGATCAGTTGAAAGCTTTGGCTGAGAGTCTTCAGAGACTTCAGTCTAGGTTTGACAACCTTCAAGGTCGTCATAACACTCTCTTATCTGATCATGAGAAGCTTTCTTATGAATTTCTTCAGAGAAAGCAAGATCTTGAAATGCTAAGAGTGAGCTATGAAGATCTTCAGAAGGAGCGCGATTCATTACTTGCTCAACAAATCAGCGCTGCTCAGGAAGAATTTGTTCCTCCATGCTTGAAGTGCATTGAACGTGAATCTGCTAATTCTTCACCTGAATGTTCAAATGCTTCTTCTGCTACAAATTCTTCACCTGTCTCTGCTATCACTAATTCCTCATCTCAGGACATTGCTAGTATCACTGATGATGCAGGGCTGAAGGAATTGTACATGACAGGCATGTACAAAAGCCTCAAAGGGCATCAGACTCTTTGTGATGTGCTTAAAAAGCAGAGCCTCAACAGGAACCCTAGGAAAGAGGGTATTGCCTTTGAGAGGAAACTCAATGCTGATGGTACATATTGGAAGCCTGAGCAGTACCCCAAAACCTCATGGGTTGCTGCAAAGGGACCTCCAGTTGATCCATCCAATTTATCTGGCTTTACATGTGAATCTCCTCATTCTTCTGATGAGTCACTCGACTCCAACTATAAACTGTTCAAAAATCAGAATGGTGAAGTATTTGCTAGATATGTTGGCACTAACTGCAGGAACGGTTCTCTTATGAAGAAAATCTGGGTTCCCAAAAGTTGCCTTGAAAATCTTCAGGTGAATGTCCTCATGACACCACCAGTGAAGAACAGGAACCACAGATCAAACTCTTCATATGGACCAAATTCTTCATATGGATCCAAGTCCTCATACGGACCAAATTTCTCAAACGGATCAAAGTCCTCATATGAACATCATCGTGCTAACACCTTGTTTCGTAGGGAAGGGCTAAGGGCTATGAATATGAGCATTATTCTTCTAACCATTATGTTCATAAGTCTTTGAAGAATTTCTCTGCTTATTCATATGCTTATCCTAACTCCTCTTATGTGAAACGAAATGGACTGGCTTCTATGCCACCTTTCTCATATGGAGCTCGCAGAGTGATGAACTCTTTGCCACCCCTTCAGATGTGGGTGGTGAAGAAAAAGAACTAATCTCTTATGCAGGGTTAGGTCTCCAGACATGCTAAAACGTCTGAAGAATTTGCTGGAGACCTGAAAATTGCCTGAAAGGACGCAGGCTAATCATGAAGAAATGAACTCTCATTTCTCACGTCCTCACATTGCTTTATCTATTCTATTACTTGATGAAATTGATCTGATGAATTGTGATGTCATATTCTTCACTGATGAAGTATATGAGTTCGTAAGTTGCACTAATTCATCTGCAGGATGATCAACCCAAAGCTACTGAGTGGGTCCTCGATAGTGGATGTACAAATCACATGACTGGTGACAAGAATCTATTGATGGATGCTCCCTTATCACCATTGCATCTGAAGCATATCATCTTTGCGGACAAAGGAAAAAGTCAGGTATTGGGTCTAGGTAAGGTTGCGATCTCAAAGGATCGACACATGGACAAAGTCATGCTTGTCGAGTCCTTAGGATGCAACCTCATGTCTGTCTCAATGCTTTGCGATCTTGATATGGTTGTTGTGTTTGGCAAGTATCGTTGTGTTGTGATCATGGAAGCTGAAAATTCCAAAGTCTTCGAAGGCTTTAGGAGAGGAGACTTGTATATTGTTGATTTCTCTACAGGACCACAACCAGCTATGTGCCTACTTGCAAAAGCTTCAGAAGGCTGGCTATGGCATCGACGACTTGGTCATGCAGGCATGAGGAATTTGCACACGCTTGCGAAGAAGAAGCATGTCATTGGCATTGAGAATGTCAAATTCCTCAAGGATCACTTATGCGGAGCCTGTGAAGCTGGAAAGATGACAAAGGCTAAGCATCCAGCGAAGACTATCATGACTACTACTCGACCATTTGAATTGCTTCACATGGATCTCTTCGGTCCTAACCATTATTCTGCAGTTTCAAATGATGCATCTCAACATGGCTTTGTTATTGTTGATGATTACTCTTGTTACACATGGGTACACATTGTTACTTACAAACATGAAGTGCAGGAAGTCTTCAAACGTGTTTCCTCAAGGGCTTCAACCATCTTTGGTGTGAAGATCAAGCACATCAGAAGTGACAATGGAACTGAGTACAAGAATTCTGTTCTTGATGAATATCTTGATGAACTTGGTATTACTCATGAGTTATCTGCTCCTTATACTCCTCAGCAGAATGGCGTCGTGGAGCGCAAGAACAGGACTCTTGCTGAGATGGCTTGCACTATGCTTGATGAATACAAAACGCCTCGTCATTTTTGGATTGATGCAATTGATATTGCGTGCCACATCATCAACAGAGTATATCTTCATAAATTCTTCAAGAAGACTGCCTATGAACTCCTCACTGACAAGAAACCCAATGTGAGTTATTTCAAAGTCTTCGGTGCTAAATGTTGGATTAGAGATCCTCATCACAACTCAAAATTTGCACCGAAAGCACATGAAGGTTTTATGCTTGGTTACGGAAAGGACTCGCACACCCACAGAGTCTTCAACAACGTTCTTCACAAGGTTGTTGAAACTGTAGATGTGCGGTTCGATGAAACTAATGGCTCGCAAAGAGAGCACCTACCTTCTGTGATAGATGAACCAGCACCTGAGGAAACTATCAAGTTCAAGGCTACTGAGGATGTCATTCCACTCGAAGAATCTGCTGGAGAATTCATTCCAGAACGTGAAGAACGTCGAGCTAATGCACCTGAAGAAAATGCTGAAGAAAATGGTGCTAAAGAAAATGCTGATCAAATTCCTCGACGACAACCAGCTCATCCTCGCGTTGCAAAAGAAGTGCAGATTGAGAAAATCATCGATGACATTGAAGCACCAGGTCCTCTCACACGCTTAAGAGCTTCACATTTGTCTAACTTTTGTGGGCACTTTGCTTTTGTCTCTATCACAGAGCCCACTAAGGTAGATGAAGCATTTATGGAGCCTGAGTGGATTGAAGCTATGCAAGAAGAACTACATCAATTCGAGCTCAACAACGTCTGGGAACTGGCCAAACGTCCAGATCCTCGCAAGCACAATACAATTGGCACAAAGTGATGAAAATGGCCTTGTGGTGAGGAATAAGGCACGGCTTGTAGCTCAAGGCTATACACAGGTTGAAGGAATTGATTTGGATGAAACTTTTGCACCTGTTGCTAGACTTGAGGCTATTCGCATATTACTTGCTTATGCTAACCATCATGATATCACTCTATATCAAATGGATGTGAAAAGTGCATTCCTCAATGGTAAGCTTGAGGAATAAGTATATGTTGCTCAACCCCCAGGTTTTGAAGATCCAAAGAATCCTGACAAAGTCTTCAGACTCAATAAGGCCCTCTATGGCCTCAAGCAGGCCCCTCGGGCGTGTGATGGATTTGCATATATGATGAGTGAAGAATATCAAATGTCTATGATGGGAGAATTGAAATTCTTCTTAGGTCTTCAAATTCGTCAACAAAGCAATGGCATATTCATATCTCAGGAGAAATACCTCAAGGATGTACTGAGGAAATTCGGCATGCAAGATTGCAAAGGAGTCGAAATCCCTATGCCCACAAATGGCCATCTGTGCACTGATGAAAATGGTATTGATTTCGATCATAAGGTATACCGCTCCATGATTGGTTCTTTATTGTACTTATGTGCATCTAGGTCAGATATAATGCTTAGTGTTTGCATGTGTGCCCGATTTCAAGCTACACCAAAGGAATCACACCATAAGGCTATGAAGCATATTCTTCGATATCTAGCTCACACACCAACACTTGGATTATGGTACCCCAAGGGCTCGGCTTTTGATCTCATTGGATATTCTAACTTTGACTATGCTGGTGACCGTGTGGACCGCAAGTCAACATCTGGCACATGCCATTTCCTTGGACGATCTTTGGTCTGTTGGTCCTCGAAGAAACAGAACTACGTATCACTGTCTACTGCTAAAGCTGAGTACATTGCTGCTGGTTCTTGCTGTGCTCAATTGCTGTGGATGAAGCAAACTGTCAAGGACTACGACGTCAAAGTGAAGAATGTGCCTCTCTTCTATGACAATGAGAGTGCCATCAAGATTGCTCACATCCCAGTTCAGCACTCGAAGACAAAGCACATTCAGATTCGTCATCATTTTCTTCGTGATCATGTGTTGAAGGGCGACATTTCTATTGAGCACGTGAAGACTGAAGAACAGCTAGCCGATATCTTCACAAAGCCCTTGGATGAGAAGAGATTTAGCAAGTTGCGGTGTGAGCTAAATATCCTAGAATCTTCGAATGTTCTTTGAAAAGGACACTCATCCTAACACTTATGCAAAATTTATGACTTAGATGTGCAACACATGAAGAAACGTTTTTCTTCAATCAATGAAGACTAACACTCTAAGTGTGAGGAAATTAACGAAGAATTTGATTCTCAGAGCCCTACGACAATTGTACGCGGTGTCTGAAATCATCATTCTTATACGGTGGATCTCGCCACCTCCAAAAGTTGAAAATCTTCTATTTGAGTTTTTCCTCAGTTTTGAAATTCCCCAGTTGTTCATTTTCTTTAACTTTGCATTATCTTCACGTTGTCCGTCGTTTTTCTTCATCGTCTATATATATGAGTTTATGTCCTCTACAGCATTCACTTATTGCTATTTCTTCAAGTTGGTTGTTTTTGCTAAGTGAATGTGATCGGACCCTTCCCCCTCTATGCTATACTCAACCAAATCTATTCACAAATTCTTCATGTGCGTTCTATTTGAAACTCATTCAAAATCTTCACTGTGTCCTTGTCAGCTGAAGAATTTGCGAACGGAACGTTAAAACTTATCTTATCCAAAATTTTCGGTTTTGCCGCTCAAACCGTTCTGCATCCCACGATAATACTTATCTATTCACCCACGATCTCCACTTCTCAGTACGTGGGTGACACATGTCAAGCGAATGAGAAGGGTCAGGGGCACGTTCGTCCAAATTCTTCGGGCGAACAGTTTTTCACCGTGGCTATAAATACCCTCCCCTTCCTCACTTCTCTTTTACTCCGCCCGACCTCTCTCCAGCTCAAGCTTCTCAAACCCTAGCGCCGCCGCTACTCCATCGTCGCCGGTGAGGAAGAGCTTCACTGCCTCGACCTCGTCGCCTTCGTACTCGCGCCGGCTGCAGATTTCTTCACTCCGCCGCCGTCGTAGCTGTCTTCCTCTGCCAAGCTAGGGCGTGGAAGATCTGCACTGACGAACTTCACATCTCCACATCCCAGTTCGTCGTGTTCTTCGTCCAGGGTAATTAAAAGTTAGTTTTACTGCCCTCATTGATTCAAACATTTTCTACAAAATCTTCAAAGGTGTTTTTCTTCAAATCTTCACACTCTAAACACCTCACATGTCATCTGTTCTTGATTCGTTTCTCTAAGCTACGTTTTTCTTCAAGATTCCTCAGTTGTGTGGATTCTCAATCTATACTACTCTGGAACCTAAGACAAAGAAAGCTTAGTGAAATTCTTCAAGACTCATCTGGTCAAATTTCTCAAACTTGTTCTTTTTACAAAACCTTCTGAGAACGCATATGACCTCTCCAAATTCCTCGCAACTATACTCTGTTCATAGGTACTCATGTCCGCTGCTGAATCACTAGGTTCTCATCAACTTAACTCATTTGCAGCGTTCCTCGAAGATAAGTTGCATACATCTTCAGAGAATTCCATTGTTCAAATTCCTCATCTGAAGAAAATGGCTGATGGAAAGAAGCCACAGAAGGGAGGAAAGAGGCATGAGGTCAATACTGCTTTTGAAATCCCTGATGACATATATGCTGACTACTGCACTCCTGATGAGGCCAAGTTTGGAAAAGAGGACAAAAATCAGCGCAAGGTGCGCATCCAAAGGATAGAAAGGAGATGGGCACGGGAATGGAGGGAGTACAGATATGTCACTCCTAAGTACATGAAGAAATTCGCACTCAATCCTCCATGCCCAAGACCTCCATTGGCACTTGGCCAAGAAGCAGATCCCACTAGCCTCAAGCGCGGTGAGGATTATCCTGATGAATGGGCCAAGTGCCAGGCCAAGTTGGCTAGACAAGCAAGAGAAGCAGTGAGGAAATTCAACAAAGACTTTGCGGCTGCTGCCACTGCTGAGGCCTCTGCTAGCAAGCCGAAGAAGGCCATGGCAAAGAAGCATGCGCATAAGCCAAGTGCTTCACCTTCAATGCCCTCAAGGCCAAGTTCCTCAGCAATGCCCTCACGGCCAGATTCCTCAAAGCCCTCACGGCCAACTCCTCAAACTGCTCCTGCTCCTCCAAAGTCCTCAGCTCCTCCGCCAAAGTCTTCGGCTGCTCCGTCCAAATCCTCAGCACCAGTGTATCTCGCCACGTGCCAAAGGACCACAGACATATCTATTGCCTCAGGAGCCTCTGCAAGTTCCTCAGCTGCTCCAAGTTCCTCAGCTGGCCCCTCTCTGCTGAAGAAGAAGACCACTGCTGGACGAGGTCCTCGACCAAGTCCTCACAAGAAGCAGGTCGCCTTCCAAGTGCCCTCTGATGATGATGAGGCTGATGATGATGAACTAGCCAAAATCATCAGAGACAGACAAGTCAAGGCCGCTAGAGCCAAAGGAAGCAACGTGCCACTGCTTCTGAATCCGAAGCTAATCCTCAACTTCATCGACCTCTGGCACAAGGATCCCAACACTCCTTTGCCAAAAATGAAGCTCACTCCTGGTCAAAGTCATGTTTTGACTGCCTTCATTGAAGAAGAAGAAGAAAAATGGAAATTTGAGAAGGCCAGGCAGTTGAAGAAAGCTCAGTACAGGAAGGAGCGCTACCTGAAGAAAAACGTTGTCTCTATGACAACTGAAGAACTAGTAAAGATTCAGGCTGAAATCAAAGGCCTCAGCGATGACTTCAATGCTTACTATGCTGATTGGCAAGGAGCCAAGGTCCGGTTTGTAAAACTGATGGAGAAATTCACTACAAAGGTTGCAGCTCCATCGCAACCAGGAATTCCTTAAGCTGAAGCATCTGATCAACCAACTGAAGAGCACGCCAGCACCGCTAATGAAAATCAGGCTGCTGAAGAAAATGTGAGTTCCAGGGCTGATGACTGCATTCCAGCCGCTGAAGAAATTGCCAGGGCATCCACTAGTGGTGCGCCTGAAGAAAATGAAGAAGTCAGGGCAACTGCATCAGTTGTGCCTGAAGAAATTCAACCCAATTCCTCTGCTCCTCCTGCGCCTACCCCAACTCCAATCCTTCCATCTGCTTCAGATGTGAAGAAGACCAAGGCTGCAGAGCGTGCAGCTGTGAAGAAAAGGAAGGCATCAAGTTCATCAGATTCTCCAGCCCTGAAGAAGATGAAGCCATTGACTAGCTCATGTGACAACCCAATTGATGTTGTTCCTATCTCAACCATGCCATCAAAGGACCTTGTTCATTTTGATGAAGATTATGTGATTCCAAGTGAATCCGATGAAGACATTTCCTCTGCTGTTTCCTCAGAGCAGATGGATGAAGAAATTGAAGCGAACGCAATCCCTTCAACTCCAATTGTCTCCTCGCCCATGCCTCAGTTCACTGCTGAAGAGGCCGACGTTGAGGAATTGGATGAACAAAACTCTGACGTGGACATTGGGAGTACTACTCCATTGTTGAATGATGACTTTTGGGATAGTCAACATCCCAACTCTCCTTTGTTCATGCCATTGCAGCAAATCCCTCAGTCCCCAGCACATACTGTTCCATTGGGCTCTGAAGAAACTCACCCCACTCCGTCTATCCATGAAGAAATTCCAGCCACTAGTGCTGAAGAAACTGCTGCTGATGAATCTTTGAAGACACATACTGCCACTGAAGAGGAACCAGAAATTCCTCAGCCTGAAGAACCTGAGATTGCGATTCCTGAGGTTGTGATGCAACTGACTGACACTCCTCAACCCAAGCCAAAGGATCCATTCTCAAGGAAGCAAAAATTCAAGACTGATGATTTCTTCGGCGAACACGAATTCTTCACTGATTACAACCCCTATGACTCTGCTCGCATAAGGAAGAGGCGTTTCTGGACTGCCTGCCAGACCAATTTCTATTCCTCAGTGTTGTTCAACAAAGACAAAGTCTTCGATCATGAGCACATTCCTCACGTGGATATGGAATCTCTGCCGTGCTTCGTGCCAGTCCTCAGTGTTCTTCACGACGCTGGACTGTTAAATTTCTGCACTAATAACTGTGATTGGAATGAAGAACTCATTCTTCAATTTTATGCAACACTGCACATCACACGAGATTCTGAAGATGTGAATTCATGGGTGCTGGACTGGATGACTGAAAACACTCACTATAAGGCACCAACTACTGAATTGCTTCGTGCTTTGCCTCTCAGTCCTCCCCTTGAAGCTGCTCGTTGCATGTACCAAGAGCCTGAGCTTACAGATCACTATATGCAAGTGCTGATGAAGCCATTGAAGCCAGGTCAGGCCACAAGAACCAAATTCCTCTTGAAGGAACTGCTATATGTGGCTCGGACTGTCTATCGCATTTTGACGAAGACATTGAGTCCTATCAAGGGTCATGACTCGAATGAAAAAGAAGTCGTTGGCATCATGAAGAATCTGCTTTTCAACATCATGCATGGTGTTCCCGTCAACTTCCATGATTTCTTCATGAGGACTCTGGCCAATGTCGCAATGTCACCATTTGAGTTGAAGCCTTATGCTCCGTGGATTATGAGATTCATCAGAACAAGGTCTTCACTCAACTACGAAGCTGATACACTGAACCATTGCAGCTACTTGCCCCTGATTGAAGTCCTCAAACGAACATTTTCCTCAGCTGATAACAAGGGCAAGGCTTCTGCTGTTATTGATGAAGGCATTCGTCCATTGGATGGTCAATTTCGCAAAGCTGCATCCTACTCCACCAATGACGACTCTGCCACTCATGACTCTACCGCCAACGCACCCAAGCAAAATCCTCAAGGCACAGCTCCCAGGGTAATGACTGATCATGAGCTTCTCCTCAGTCTTCACCAGAAGGTTGATCGAAATCACAAATGGGTCAAGCGTCAGTTTGGTTCAATTCTTCACAACATGACTGCTACCCACAATGCAGTGAAGAAAAACCATTACTACCTCCATGAAACCTTCAACCGTACATGGGTTGTTCTATCTCACATTTATAGCGAAGAAGATCTGAAGAAAATGGGTCTCAAGGAAGATTTTGACTGGTCTGCTCCTCCACCGAAGAAGTACAAGAAGGTCAAGGTTCCTTCCTTGGTGGCCAGCTCCTATTCTTCATCGCGCGACACCGACGAGCATGAAGACTTGGACGACACTGCGGCAGGCCCTACATCAACAATCGACCCCAACAACGCTGGCGCTCCTTCATCAACTTGATATTCTTCAGGGGCGTTAGTCCTCATTTTCGATCCTTTTGGTCATTCGATGACAAAGGGGGAGAAATTTGAGTTAGTCTTCAAGCGGGTCTATCCTATATGGGCGTTTTTTTTGCTAAGTTACAACTCTCGTTCTTCTGATGACTTTGTCGGATCGAGTTGTAAACTTAAACTCTATGGTGGCCTGATACTTTTGCTGTGGTTTTCTGCATGCTTATTCCTCATTAATGTTTATGCACGCATGCTGAATTTCATCAGTCACCATATTTCATCATGCATTTCAAATTCTTCATATATTATGTCAAATGCGTGTATGAATTACAAGATATAGGGGGGAGATCTCCATGATTCTACTCTTCAAGTGTGCATTGCTTCAAAAGCAAATTCCTCACTATGCATATCTTCAGGGGGAGTTCTTCTATATCTTGCAATCAAATTCATCAATATCAGTATCACTTCATATGTTTATCCCCATTGAAAACTTAACATATATTGTCATCAATCACCAAAAAGGGGGAGATTGTAAGTGCATCTAGTGCCCCTTAGTGATTTTGGTGTATTGAAGACTTATAGGTTAAGGGACTAATGTGTTTATGAGTGTGCACAGGTCTATAAGTCTATGAGGAGTTTGATATTTACAAAGAAAGTCGACCCCTAAAAATGAAGTTCTTCGACTGAAGACTTTGGATTTCTGAAGACTTTCTAAAGACTTTGAAAGTGAAGAAAATGGTGTGACCTTGAAGACTTGGTATTCATACGAGGAACATGAAGCGTGAAGACTTTTGTTTTCGTAGTTTCATTTTCTCTTTCTTGAGTCATAGGAAACACCGTACTGTTAAAGGGGGTTGAGGAAATACTAAGGAAAATTTTCCATGTGATGCTCAACTCAAAATATCCCTTCGAGCGAAGCCATTGGAAATCTCATTCAGTTCAGTCATATTCTTCAATGACAGAGACGAAGTTCTTCTGGTCTCTGAGGAATTTGTTCTGACTGAAGAGTTAGGAATTCGCCAGTGCGGATTGCCTACACAGTGAGGAACATGATAGCCCTGGGGAATTTGATACTCAAATTTCCGACCGTTGTTGTGCCTTGTGCCAGCTGTTCCAAAATATCTACCCACCTAATGGTCATATCATTGAAGGGCATTTATGTCTTATCATGTCGGGCTGCTCCCTAGGCTATAAATAGCCGCCCCCTACAACCACTAGTTGGTTGGCTGCTCTGAGAGAAACTGACACTTGTCATTTGAGAGCATCCCATCCTCCGAGGACTTTGAGCGAAAATCATCAAGTGAGGAAAACCCAAACCCAAACACCTACAAACCCAAAGTGATTGAGCATCACTAAAGAGATTGATCCTGTGTGGATCCGACGCTTGTTACCTTTGAAGACTGTGCTTCTTCCAGACGGTTAGGCGTCATGGTCTAGAGCATCCAAGAGGAATTGTGGATCGCCGAGTGACCGAGTTTGTGAAGGTTCGGAAGTCACCTGAAGACTTACCACGAGTGATTGGGCGAGGTCTGTGTGACCTTAGCTCAAGGAGAATACGGTGAGGACTGTGTGTCCGGGACTGTGTGTCCTCAGGTTTAAATACCTAGCCGCTCCAACCAGACGTACAACTGAGACAGCAGTTGGAACTGGTCTACCAAATCATTGTCTTCACCAAGCTTACCGGTTCTATTTCCTCAACTCTTTCATTTCCTCATAACTATGTTGTGCACTTATTCATATCTGTGTTTGAAGACTTTCTCAATTTCCCCAGTTCAATTTCTTCAGTCTGTTTGTCTTCATCCTGTGTTATCCTGTGCTTACGCTTTCTGTACTCTGTGCTCGTCTTCATTTCATCATGATGACCATGCTTGTGTTCTGTTATGTTTACTTTTGAGTACTTGTTCTGCTACAAGTAGTTCTTCGCTAAGGAATTTCCTCGCTCGCAAATTCCTCAGTGAAGAATTCATAAAAATCACCTATTCACCCCCCTCTAGTCGATATAACGCACTTTCAACGATACAATCAAGCTACTCACTTGAGAGCCCCCTTGATAGTACGACAATCGATCCTATAACCTGGTCTCCCAACTACCACCATGAGACCGGCAAAATAGAGAACATATCAAGGGCTGACCTTTGCCTTGCACATAGTCCACTTGAGTTAGATGATGACGATCTTGACTTCCTCAAGTTGGACTACCTTTCTTGATTGCGTTGGCTTGATGAAGACTAGTTGATTGCTCCCCCATACTCCACTAGGGGTAAGCCACTCTTCGGCACATCTTCTCAAGTCCATAGTCACCACAATGGATGGCAAGCTTCAAGCATGATCACTTCGTGATGCTCCACTTGAACTTTCACACCGCAATCTTGATAACGATCACCACTTGATGTCATCCTCCATGGGTTGTATGAGATCTCCCTCTTGACGCAAGCCCATGGAAACATACCCGACCTCACATAGAACTGTCACGTAGACCATGGGTTAGTACACAAAGCATAATGGACAATACTTACCATACCATGGGGTCGCATGATCCCCCTTGGTACATCTTGTGTGCTTTGTGTGTTGATCAACTTGATTCACTCTTTGACTTAGTCTTGATCAACCTTGAATCTTTCCAACTCTCTTCATTGAGATGATGTATTTAAGGTAAACATGAATGTTCGCACAATCTTCTTCTTCAAGACATGCATGCAATAGGCTCAACTCTCACGTGACCAATCTTTGGATAAATCCTTGAGTACCATCTTGGTCAACACATATTCCTCTTCTGATAACCTTGAAACCAACAAATGGTCTTCAAGCAATACCTATGGGCAAACCCTTCAAATATAACTGAAGGCAACCATGAGTCCATAGAGATTGTCATCAGTTACCAAAACCAAACATGGGGGCGTCACATGTTCTTTCACTTGATTATTTGCAAAAAAAATGAAATATCGAGGGAGTGATCGACGAACATGTTAGTAAATAGGTTTGCGCTAACTAGTGGAGAGATTTTGTTGAAGATTTATGACTTTACCTTTCTTCATTAAACACCCTAAGTCAAGAATGCATGCAGTATTATGATGAAGTCCAAGTAGAAAGTGTTGTAAGTGAGCTAGTCGCATGAGCTTAATCTAGGGCACGCAACAGACTTGTCCCGCCAAACTACCCTCCTAGGGGTGCGACGATTCTTGCATCATGATAAAACTGCTAGGCACTCGGAATAGATATTTGAATTCTTTAATACTAATGTGAGATTTTGGTCCTTCCGCACTTCCACTTGTCCATATTTTCTAGCCACTTTGGTATTGTTCATTGTCCTCTCTCACCCGAGACATGGTGCAAACTTCACCAATACATCCAAAACCCGTGGGAGGACTTCCTCTTGTTCTCCTACACATAAACCGCCTATTTCTTCAAAATAGCCACCGTGCATACCTATTACGACATTTACATAGTCATTCCAAGATATATTGCCATGCAACAGACGTCGTTAATTACATTACATTACATGGAAAGATGTGTTCTTTCACCGTCATTGTGTTTTACATGATCATATATAGCTAACACGATATTTTTGTGGCAAAGGCCATCATTTTCATCATTTTATATTTTACAGTAGATCATTGCACATGCTAGTACACTGCCAGAGGCATTACTTTGAATCCGTCATGTTAATGAGTTTAGTTGTGTTTTGAGTAAATAAAAGTATAATGGTTTCTAGAGTGTCTCGCTTACCTGTGAGGAAAAAAGAGAAGGAAACAAAGAGAGTGAGTAAACAGAGAGGGGGTGGCACTATTCTTTGTACACTTGTGCTTCAATGTAGCACCTTGCATTTCATAGAGAGTTTTCATGTGTTTCATATACACTAGTGGGGATCTTTAGATTAATGAACTTGGCTTGTATATTGTGAAAGCTTAATAGGAATGATAGACTACACATATTAACAAGGTGCACCTTTTTTCTGGGAGCCCGTCCGAAGGAACCTCAAAGTTAAGCGTGCTTGGTTTGAAGCAATTTCAGGATAGGTGACCGACTAGAAAGTTGATCTTGGGTGCGCATGAGTGAGGGCAAAGTTCACATAAAATACTAGTGTTCGTCTATAGGGCTAGTCTAGATCCTAGGCGGTAGCCCGGCACAACGACCAAGAATCGATGGGTGAACCGGTGGGTTTGGCCGGGGCGTTAAAATTGGTAAAGTCGACCCTCGTTGTTACACGGGCGTGCACGGGCATGTGAACTATCATGGCACACGACATGGCACATGTGTCATACTGGACACATAGACATGTGTCGAGAGGGAATTTTCTGGCTAGGCCAAAGAGGATTCATCGGATCCCAACAAACACACTGCAAAAGAAGATTACATCGAATAGAACTCCGAGGAGAACATTGTATTGAAGATCAAAGAGAGAGAATAAGCCATCTATCTAATCACTATGGACTTGTAGGGCTATGGTAAACGACTCACACATCATCGGAGGTGCAGCAAAGTTGATGTAGAAGCCCTCCGTGATTGATTCCCTCTCTGGCAGAGTACCGGCGGAGGCCTCTATATGGGATCAAAGAAGAAAAAAGGTTGCGGCGGCGGAATAATTGTTTCAGGTCTTGCTCTGGTGGTTTTGGGATGTATCAGAATTTATAGAAGTGGAATTAGGTCAAACAGAGCTACGAGGGGCCCACAAGCTCAGGTAGTGTGCCCCCTGGGGGTGCACTGTGTGAGCTTGTGGCCCTATCATAAGTCTTCTGACCTCCTCCCGAAGCTTCTAGGGTCCCTTCGGGTCCAAAAAAATCACCGTAAATTTTTATCCCGTTTGGCTTCGTTTGTTACTATTTTTCTGTGAAACAATAAAATAGGCAAAACAGGGACTAACACTAGGCACTAGGTTAATAGGTTAGTTCCCAAAAATGATATAAAATTTCTTATAAAGCATACAAAATTGATAATATAATAGCATGAAACAAACAAAAATTATAGATACGTTGGAGACGTATCATTCATTCATCCTCGACAAAACATGATTTTACCTCATCAACTTATACTTCAAGAGGACACGTCGTAGAAAGGACGAACAATGAGAGTCGCGCAATGCAAGTAGGTACATTTAAATGTCAACCAAATCTAGTTTTGATTCGTCGTACCGATTCTTGTTTTCTTAGACAAAATCCAATGTGCTTCCCATCCATAGATCTTAGATATTGCCAAAATTCCTTCTTATATGGCTCTCACCATAGGGCCTTGCACATTGACCAATGTGGCCAAGGCTTAAGGAATGGTCTATTACTATTGTGTAGCATCATAGCAAACGGATACTAATCTACAACAAACGAAAAGAGTAGACGTCAGAGTCTAAAAAGTTCTTGTTATAGATTAACTAAATTAGATCCTTAACGAAACTACTAGAGCCGAACTTAGGAAAAATAGAATACTTGGTGGCCATAAAAAAGTATTGATCCAATCCCCTAAAGAAACTATTGGGCCAAACAAACCTACTACTAATAAGACACATTGTGATGAGGTATAGAAGGCAGATGTGTCACTACCATAAAGTTAGCCGTTGATTCCACCTTTTGCAGCTTTATCACATGAACGAAAGGGTACACAGATTGCATCGATAGTTTTATTCAACTTGAGAAATATAAACTCTTAAGGTCATACTATTGATAAGGAATGTTGATGTGTGTATGACTGATATTACTTCATATAAGCTTTTTATAATTTCATTAAAATAAGAATCATGCTAACTTGTACCCAGGATCAGACAGGGACAGTTCATAAAGTATTAAAAACGAAATCTTGTACCAAGAAAATAGACTACATAATTCCAGTCACAGTTTGGACTAAATGATCCACACAATTAAAGCTATACTAAGAGGATATGAAAACAATTTAACCTTCTCCCTCTATTTATTATCTTGGATTTTATTATTTTGTTATAAATAGATTATTTTTGGATGAGAAAGGAGATCAATGTATCCCCTGGTCTTCATCACCAGATTATGTCAATGCCTGAAAAACAACACAATTAAGAACACAACGAATACTTCATTTTCTCCCGTGTTTTTTTGCTGTATCATTACATCATTACTTATATCAACCAAAAAATGTAAAATGTAACCGAGAGAGAATAATGAAGTGTTAACGTAAACTGGCAAAAAATCAGCAGACTTGTCACCTAATCTGAATAAACATCTTTAATATTGCTAGTGCGGCCCCTTGGTTGCAACTTGAACAAAGAAATGCACCTCCTGCCAACTTCTACATAGATATTTAGGATTGTATGCATGGTAGGTGAAAGGATCGAGAAGAGGTGTCTATAGGGGGGGGTGAATAGACTCTTAACAAAGAAAAGTTGCAATTTTTAATTTCTTTAAGTTGAAGTGGAGTTTTTGCACAAGGTTAATCATCCACAACACATTCAAGCAAGCATGGCAAGAGTATATGAGCAGCGGAAAGTAAAGCATGCAATTTGCAAGAATGTAAAGGGATGGGATTGGAGTGTGTAAACGCAATTGGAGACACAGAGATTTTTGGCGTGGTTCCGATAGGTGGTGCTATCGTACATCCACGTTGATGGAGACTTCAACCCACGAAGGGTAATGGTTGCGTGAGTCCACGGAGGGCTCCACCCACGAAGAGTCCACGAAGAAGCAACCTTGTCTATCCCACCATGGCCATCGCCCATGAAGGACTTGCCTCACTAGGATAGATCTTCACGAAGTAGGCGATCTCCTTGCCCGTAAAAACTCCTTGGTTCAACTCCACAATCTTAACGGAGGCTCCCAAGTGACACCTAACCAATCTAGGAGATACCACTCTCCAAAAGGTAATAGATGGTGTGTTGATGATGAACTCCTTGCTCTTGTGCTTCAAATGATAGTCTCCCCAACACTCAACTCTCTCTCTCACAGATTTGGATTTGGTGGAAAGATGATTTGAGTGGAAAGCAAGTTGGAGAAGGCTAGAGATCAAGATTTATGTAGTTGGAATGGAATATCTTGACCTCAACACATGAGTAGGTGGTTCTCTCTCAGAAAATGTATGCTGGAAGTGTAGGCATGTTCTGATGGCTCTCCTCACGAATGAAGAGTGGGTGGAGGGGTATTTATAGCCTCCACACAAAATCTAACCGTTACACACAAATCACCAAACTCGGTGGGACCGAATAATGAAACTCGGTCAGACCGATTTAGTTCGAAATGTGAACGTTAGGATTTTCAGTGGGACCGACATGTCAACTCGGTGAGACCGATTTCATTAGGGTTAGGGCATAACGTAATCTCGGTGGGACCGATTACACAAACTCGGTGAGGCCGACTTTGGTAATAAGCTAACCAGAGAGTTAGTTAGGCAAACTCGGTGGGACCGATTCGCTCATCTTGTTTGGACCGAAACGTTACGAAGGGGAAACAAAGAGTTTTCATTGCAAACTCAGTGGGGCCGATCGCTCATTTCGGTTGGACCGAAATGTTATGAAGGGAAACAGAGAGTTTGCAATCCCATCTCCGTGAGACCGAGATCCCTATCGGTGAGACCGAAATGACTAGGGTTTTGTGGCAGTGGCTATGTCAACTGAACTCGGTGGCGCCGGATAGAAAGTTTCGGTGGGGCCGAGTTTGACTTTTGGTTTGGGACATATGTGGATATGAGAAACTGGTTGAGGGCTTGGGAGCATATCACTATGCACTTGAGCAAGTAAGCCATTAAGCAACACCTCATCCCCTTTTAATAGTATTGGCTTTCCTATGGACTCATTGTGATCTTGGATCACTAAAAGTAAAATGTAGAGTCTTGAGCTTTTGAGCTTGAGCCAATCCTTTGTCCTTAGCAACTTGAAGGGGTTCCATATCCTCTTGTCCATGCCACTCCATCTATTGAACTTGTATGAAATATACTAGATGAAAACATTAGTCCAACAAGAGATATGTTGACATTAATTACCAAAACCACCTAGGGAACACTTGTGCTTTCAGTAGGGAGTATGAAATGACATAAATAAATACATCAAAAAAGAGACTTAGTAGCACGTGATGTCTTTACATCTACAGGATCCAACACGGATGAAATCAATCAATCCCAATGTATACGAAGCAAACAACCAAGAAAAATCACGTGCATAGCATACCAAGAACTGTCACGCCAAACAAATACCTAAGGAAAATCGCTTACCACTTGTGTGATATGTCATCTCATACCCAATCCTACTTGATATGGAAGCGGCAGGGATATGTATATAAGATTCTAAGGAAAATGTATGTACAGACAAGAGGTCTTATGGCTTCTATGATCTTGTGCCCTCCGTCTTTGACATGAAGATGGACGTTTGAAGAGGATGTTTCCTTTTTTGTTTCATTGTTCGCTAAGAGCGCCTTATAGTCTGTGCCCATGGAGCCATCAGAGAACAACGACTGAGCGAGGTGGAAGTGGAACTTGAATGCAATGCAGGTATTGATGGGTAATGAATGTTGTCATTGTTGGGGAACGTAGCATGCAATTTAAAAAATTCCTACGCTCATGCAAGATCTATCTAGGAGATGCATAGAAACGAGAGGGGGTGAGCGTGTCCACGTACCCTCGTAGACCGAAAGCGGAAGTGTTTGACAACATGGTTGATGTACTCGAACTTCTTCTCGTTCCGACCAACCAAGCACCGAACGTACGGCACCTCCGAGTTCTGCACACGTTTAGCTCGATGATGTCCCTCGAACTCTTGATCCATAAAAGTGTCGAGGGAGAGTTTTGTCAGCACGACGGCGTGGTGATGGTGATGGTGAAGTGATTCGCGCAGGCGTAAACTGTGGAGGGGGGTGCCGCACATGGCTAACAATGTTTGTTTTGTGTTCTAGCGGTGCCCCCCCACATATATATAGGTTGGAGGGGAGGAGAGGCAGCCAAGGGGGCGCCCCAGGTAGGAGGAATCCTACTTGGGGTCCTCCCAATTCGACCTCCCCCCCTTTCCTATTCCTATTAGGAGTAGGAAGGGAAGAGGGGGAAGGGGGAATCCTATTCCCTTTTTCCTTTCCTCCTTCCCCTTTTCTACTCCAATTTGGCCAGCCCATATGGGGGGCGCACGAGCCCCTTTGTGGCTAGTGTGTTTCCCCTCTTGGCCCATAAGGCCCATATCTTTTGCCGGTGGTGCCCGGAACCCCTCCCGGTGACCCAATAAGTAGCCGGTGCATCCCGAAACACTTCCGGTGTCCGAATATCATCGTCCTATATATCAATATTTACCCGTCGACCATTTTGAGACTCCTCGTCATGTCCGTGATCTCATGTGGGACTCCTAACAATATTCGGTCACCAAATCACATAACTCACATAATACAAAATCGTCATCGAACGTTAAGCGTGCGGACCCTACGGGTTTGAGAACTATGTAGACATGACCGAGACACCTCTCCGGTCAATAACCAATAGCGGAACCTGGATGCTCATATTGGTTCCCACATATTCTACGAAGATCTTTATCGGTCGAACCGTAATGACAACATACATTATTCCCTTTGTCATCGGTATGTTACTTGCCCGAGATTCGATCGTCGGCATCTTCATACCTAGTTCAATCTCGTTACCGGCAAGTCTCTTTACTCGTTCTGTAATGCATCATCCCGTAACTAACTCATTAGTCACATTGCTTGCAAGGCTTATTATGATGTGCATTACCGAGAGGGCCCAGAGATACCTCTCCGATACTCAGAGTGAAAAATCCTAATCTCGATCTATGCCAACCCAACAAACACCTTCGGAGATACCTGTAGAGCATCTTTATAATCACCCAGTTATGTTGTGACGTTTTATAGCACACAAGGTATTCCTCTTGTATTCGGGAGTTGCATAATCTCATAGTCAAAGGAATATGTATAAGTCATGAAGAAAGCAATAGCAATAAAACTTAACGATCATTATGCTAAGCAAACGGATGGGTCTTGTCCATCTCATCATTCTCTAATGATGTGATCCCGTTCATCAAATGACAACACATGTCTATGGTTAGGAAACTTAACCATCTTTGATTAATGAGCAAGTCTAGTAGAGGCTTACTAGGGACACGGTGTTTTGTCTATGTACCCACACATGTATCAAGTTTCCGGTTAATACAATTCTAGCATGTATAATAAACATTTATCATGATATAAGGAAATATAAAATAACAACTTTATTATTGCCTCTAGGGCATATTTCCTTCAGTCTCCCACTTGCACTAGATTCAATAATCTTGTTCACATCGCCATGTGATTAACACGAATAGTTCACATCACCATGTGATTAACACCCATAGTTCACATCGCCATGTGACCAATAACCAAAGGGTTTACTAGAGTCAGTAATCTAGTTCACATCACCATGTGATTAACACCCAAAGAGTACTAAGGTGTGATCATGTTTTGCTTGCGAGAGAGGTTTAGTCAACGGGCCTGACACATTCAGATCCGTATGTATTTTGCAAATTTCTATGTCTACAATGCTCTACACGGAGCTACTCTAGCTAATTGCTCCCACTTTCAATAAGCATCCAGATTGATACTCAGAATCATCCGTATCAGTGTAAAAGCTTACATCAACGTAACTCTTTATCACCTCCATAACCGGGAGACTGTTGGAAATATGCCCTAGAGGCAATAATAAATGGTTATTATTATATTTCTTTGTTCATGATAATCGTCTATTGTTCATGCTATAATTGTATTGTCCGGAAATCGTAATACATGTGTGAATACATAGACCACAACGTGTCCCTAGTAAGCCTCTAGTTGACTAGCTCGTTGATCAACAGATAGTCATGGTTTCCTGACTATGGACATTGGATGTCATTGATAACGGGATCACATCATTAGGAGAATGATGTGATGGACAAGACCCAATCCTAAGCATAGCATAAAAGATCGTGTAGTTTCGTTTGCTAGAGCTTTTCCAATGTCAAGTATCTTTTCCTTAGACCATGAGATCGTGCAACTCCCGGATACCGTAGGAGTGCTTTGGGTGTGCCAAACGTCACAACGTAACTGGGTGACTATAAAGGTGCACTACGGGTATCTCCGAAAGTTTCTGTTGGGTTGGCACGGATCGAGACTGGGATTTGTCACTCCGTGTGACGGAGAGGTATCTCTGGGCCCACTCGGTAATGCATCATCATAATGAGCTCTATGTGACTAAGGCGTTAGTCACGGGATCATGCATTGCGGTACGAGTAAAGAGACTTGCCGGTAATGAGATTGAACAAGGTATTGGGATACCGACGATCGAATCTCGAGCAAGTAACACACCGATTGACAAAGGGAATTGCATACGGGATTGATTGAATCCTCGACACCGTGGTTCATCCGATGAGATCATCGTGGAACATGTGGGAGCCAACATGGGTATCCAGATCCCGCTGTTGGTTATTGACCGGAGAGGCGTCTCGGTCATGTCTGCATGTCTCCCGAACCCGTAGGGTCTACACACCTAAGGTTCGGTGACGCTAGGGTTGTAGAGATATGTGTATGTGGAAACCCGAAAGTTGTTCGGAGTCCCGGATGAGATCCCGGACGTCACGAGAGGTTCCGGAATGGTCCGGAGGTGAAGAATTATATATAGGAAGTCAAGTTTCGGCCACCGGGAAAGTTTCGGGGGTTACCGGTATTGTACCGGGACCACCGGAAGGGTCCCGGGGGTCCACCGGGTGGGGCCACCTATCCCGGAGGGCCCCGTGGGCTGAAGTGGGAAGGGAACCAGCCCCTAGTGGGCTGGGCGCCCCCCATGGGCCTCCCCCTGCGCCTAGGGTTGGAAACCCTAGGGTGGGGGGGGGGCGCCCCACTTGCCTTGGGGGACAAGTTCCCCCCCTTGGCCGCCGCCCCTTGCCCTAGATAGGTTGTGGCCGGCGCTCCCCCCCTCCCAGGAGGCCTATATAAAGTGGGGGGGGGAGGGAGGGCAGCAACAGCACAGCCTGGGGCGCCTCCCTCCTCCCCTGCAACACCTCTCTCTCTCGTGTAAGCTCGGCGAAGCCCTGCCGACATCCCGCTGCATCCACCACCACGCCGTCGTGCTGCTGGATCTCCATCAACCTCTCCTTCCCCCTTGCTGGATCAAGAAGGAGGAGACGTCGCTGCACCGTACGTGTGTTGAACACGGAGGTGCCGTCCGTTCGGCACTCGGTCATCGGTGATTTGGATCACGGCGAGTACGACTCCGTCATCCACGTTCATTGGAACGCTTCCGCTAGCGATCTACAAGGGTATGTAGATGCACTCCTTTCCCCTCGTTGCTAGTATACTCCATAGATGCATCTTGGTGAGCGTAGGAAAATTTTAAATTATGCTACGATTCCCAACATGGTTGACCTACGAGGTTCGGTAGTAACTTGATATGAAGTTTCATGATCATTATCATTAGCTTCCTCTCTAGTTGGTGTAGGCATCACGGGAATGATTTTATGTGATGGGCTACTTTCCTATTCGAGAGAAGGTACAGTTACCACATCAAGTTCTACTTTCCTCCCACTCACTTCTTTTAAGAGAAATTCCTTCTCTAGAAAGGATCAATTCTTAGCAACAAAGATCTTGCCTTCGGATCTGTGATAGAAGGTGTACCCAACAGTTTCTTTTGGGTATCCTATGAAGATGCACTTCTCCGAAGGTGTACCCAACACTTTCTTTTCTGCGAAACACTGAAATAGGCAAAAAAAATAGCAATTTGCACTGGGCCTTTGGTTAATAGGTTAGTCCCAAAAATAATATAAAAGTGTATAATAAAGCCCATTAAACATCCAAAACAGATAATATAATAGCATGGAACAATAAAAAATTATAGATACGTTGGAGACGTATCAAGCATCCCCAAGCTTAATTCCTGCTCGTCCTCGAGTAGGTAAATGATAAAAACAGAATTTTTGATGTGGAATGCTAGCCAACATAATTTTCAATGTAATTTTCTTTAATGTGGCATGAATGTTCAGATCCGAAAGATTCAAGACAAAAGTTTAATATTGACATAAAAATAATAATACTTCAAGCATACTAACTAAGCAATTATGTCTTCTCAAAATAACATGGCCAAAGAAAGTTCATCCCTACAAAATCATATAGTTTGGTCATGCTCCATTTTCGTCACACAAGAATGCTCTCATCATGCACAACCCCGATGACAAGCCAAGCAATTGTTTCATACTTTAGTAATCTCAAACTTTTTTCAACTTTCACGCAATATATGAGCGTGAGCCATGGATATGGCACTATGGGTGGAATAGAATATAATGATGGGGGTTATGTGGAGAAGACAAAAAAGGAGAAAGTCTCACATTGACGCGGCTAATCAGCGGGCTAGGGAGATGCCCATCAATTGATGTCAATGCAAGGAGTAGGGATTGCCATGCAACGGATGCACTAGAGCTATAAATGTATGAAAGCTCAACAAAATAAACTAAGTGTGTGTGCATCCAACTTGCTTGCTCACGAAGACCTAGGGCATTTGAGGAAGCCCATTGTTGGAATATACAAGCCAAGTTCTATAATGAAAAATTCCCACTAGTATATGAAAGTGACAAAACAAGAGACTCTCTATCATAAAGATCATGGTGCTACTTTGAAGCACAAGTGAGAAAAAAAGGATAGTAGCATTGTCCCTTTTTATTTTTATTATTTTTTGGGCCTTCCCTTTTTTTTGGCCTTTCTCTCTTTTTTTCCTTTTTTCTTATTTTGGGACAATGCTCTATTTATGATGATCATCACACTTCTATTTATTTACAACTCAATGTTTACAACTCGATACTAGAACAAACTATGACTCTATATGAATGTCTCCGGCGGTGTACCGGGATGGGCAATGAATCAAGAGTGACATGTATGATAAATTATGCATGGTGGCTTTGCCACAAATACGATGTCAACTACATGATCATGCAAGGCAATATGACAATGATGAAGCGTGTCATAAATAATGGAACGGCGGAAAGTTGCATGGCAATATATCTCGGAATGGCTATGGAAATGCCATAATAGGTAGGTATGGTGGCTGTTTTGAGGAAGATATAAGGAGGTTTATGTGTGATAGAGCGTATCATATCACGGGGGTTGGATGCACCGGCGAAGTTTGCACCAACTCTCAAGGTGAGAAAGGGCAATGCACGGTACCGAAGAGGCTAGCAATGATGGAAGGGTGAGAGTGCGTATAATCCATGGACTCAACATTAGTCATAAAGAACTCACATACTTATTGCAAAAATCTACAAGTCATAAAAAACCAAGCATTACACGCATGCTCCTAGGGGGATAGATTGGTAGGAAAAGACCATCGCTCGTCCCCGACTGCCACACATAAGGATGACAATCAAAGAACACTTCATGCTTCAAATTTGTTACACAACGTTTACCATACGTGCATGCTACGGGACTTGCAAACTTCAACACAAGTATTTCTCAAATTCACAACTACTCAACTAGCACAACTCTAATATTACCATCTCCATATCTCAAAACAATCATCAAGTATCAAACTTCTCATAGTATTCAATGCACTTTTTATGAAAGTTTCTATTATATCCAACTTGGATGCCTATTATATTAGGACCAAATTTATAGCCAAAGCAAATTACCATGCTGTTCTAAAGGACTCTCAAAATAATATAAGTGAAGCATGAGAGATCAACAGTTTCTATAAAATAAAACCACCATCGTGCTCTAAAAGATATAAGTGAAGCACTAGAGCAAAATTTATCTAGCTCAAAAGATATAAGTGAAGCACATAGAGTATTCTAATAAATTTCGATTCATGTGTGTCTCTCCCAAAAGGTGTGTACAGCAAGGATGATTGTGGTAAGCTAAAAAGCAAAGACTCAAATCATACAAGACGCTCCAAGAAAAACACATATCATGTGGTGAATAAAAATATAGCATCAAGTAAAGTTACCGATGGACGAAGACGAAAGAGGGGATGCCTTCCGGGGCATCCCCAAGCTTAGGCTTTTGTTTGTCCTTGAATTTTACCTTGGGGTGCCTTGGGCATCCCCAAGCTTAGGCTCTTGCCACTCCTTGTTCCATAATCCATCAAATCTTTACCCAAAAACTTGAAAACTTCACAACACAAAACTCAACAGAAAATCTCATGAGCTCCGTTAGCGAAATAAAACAAACCACCACTTTAAGGTACTGTAATGAACTCATTCTTTATTTATATTGGTGTTAAACCTACTGTATTCCAACTTCTCTATGGTTCATAACCTCCGATACTAGCCATAGATTCATCAAAATAAGCAAACAACACACGAAAAACAGAACCTGTCAAAAACAGAACAGTCTGTAGTAATCTGTATCTAACGCAAACTTCTGCAGCTCAGAAAAATCTACCAAAATAGGAAGACCTAGATAATTTGTTTATTGATCTACTTCAATTGGAATCAGTATTTTATCACTTTCTGGTGACTTTTAACAATTGTTTTCGTGAGCAGAAAGTTTCTGACTTTTTCAGCAACATCAAATAACTATCATCCAAGAAGAACCTATAGGTTTTACTTGGCACAAACACTAATTAAAACATAAAAACACATCTAAACAGAGGATAGATCAAATATTTATTAGTAAAATGAACCAAAAAGCAAGAAACAAAAACAAAATTGGGTTGCCTCCCAACAAGCGCTATCGTTTAACGCCCCTAGCTAGGCATAAAGGCAAGAATAGATCTAGGTATTATCATATTTAGTATGCAATCTGTAAGTGGCTCTCATAATAGATTCATAAGGTAGTTTAATTTTATTTCTAGGAAAGTGTTCCATGCCTTTTCTTAACGGAAATTGGAATCTAATATTTCCTTCTTTCATATCAATAATTGCACCAATCGTTCTAAGGAAGGGTCTACCAAGAATAATAGGACATGAAGGATCGCAATCTATGTCAAGAACAATGAAATCTACGGGCACATAATTCCTATTTGCAACAATAATAACATCATTAATCCTTCCCATAGGTTTCTTAATGGTGGAATCCGCAAGGTGCAAGTTTAAAGAACAATCATCAAATTCACGGAAACCTAACACATCACACAAAGTTTTTGGAATCGTGGAAACACTAGCACCCAAATCACACAAAGCATAGAATTCATGATCTTTAATCTTAATTTTAATAGTAGGTTCCCACTCATCATAAAGTTTTCTAGGGATAGAAACTTCTAATTCAAGTTTTTCTTCATAAGATTGCGTTAAAGCATCAACGATATGTTTGGTAAAAGCTTTATTTTGACTATAAGCAAGAGGAGAATTTAGCACGGATTGCAACAAGGAAATACAATCTATCAAAGAACAATTATCATAATTAAATTCCTTGAAATCCAAAATAGTGGGTTCATTGCTATGTAAAGTTTTGACCTCTTCAATCCCACTTTTACCAATTTTTGCATCAAGATCTAAAAACTCCGAATCATTGGGACGCCTTCTAACTGAAGTTGACTCATCTCCAGTCCCATATTTATCAAGATTCATATTAGAAAACAAAGATTTAATAGGATACACATCAATCACTTTTAGATCTTCATCATCATTACCATAAAAACTAGAAGAACACGCTTTTACAAAGCAATCTTTCTTAGCACGCAACCTAGCGGTTCTTTCTTTGCATTCATCAATGGAAATTCTCATAGCTTTGAGAGACTCATTGATATCATGCTTAGGTGGAATATATCTAAGTTTTAAAGAATCAACATCAAGAGAAATTCTATCCACGTTCCTAGCCAATTCATCAACCTTAAGCAATTTTTCTTGAAGCAAAGCATTGAAATTCTTTTGAGAAATCATAAATTCTTTAACACTAGTCTCAAAATCAGAGGGCAACTTATTAAAATCTCCATAAGAGTTGTTGTAGGAATTACCATAATTATTAGAGGAATTACTAGGGAATGGCCTAGGATTAAAGTTTCCTCTATACGCGTTGTTACCAAAATTGTTCCTACCAACAAAATTCACATCCATAGATTCATTATTATTCTCAATCAAAGTAGACAAAGGCATATCATTAGGATCAGAAGAAGCACTCTTATTAGCAAACAATTTCATAAGTTCATCCATCTTTCCACTTAAAACATTAATTTCTTCTATTGCATGAACCTTTTTACCAGTAGATCTTTCGGTGTGCCATTGAGAATAATTAACCATAATATTATCTAGGAGTTTAGTAGCTTCTCCTAAAGTGATTTCCATAAAAGTGCCTCCCGCGGCCGAATCTAAAAGATTTCTAGAAGCAAAATTCAATCCAGCATAAATTTTTTGTATAATCATCCATAAATTCAAACCATGTGTAGGGCAATTACGTATCATTAATTTCATCCTCTCCCAAGCTTGTGCAACATGCTCATGATCAAGTTGCTTAAAATTCATAATATCGTTTCTAAGAGAGATGATCTTAGCGGGAGGAAAATACTTAGAGATAAAAGCATCTTTGCACTTATTCCATGAATCAATACTATTTTTAGGCAAAAACGAGAACCAAGTTTTAGCACGATCTCTAAGCGAAAACGGGAATAGCTTCAATTTAACAATATCATTATCCACATATTTCTTCTTTTGCATATCACACAAATCAACAAAGTTGTTTAGATGAGTAGCGCATCTTCACTAGGAAGGCCAGAAATTGATCTTTCATGACAAGATTCAACAAGGCAGCATTGATTTCACAAGATTCAGCATCGGTAATAGGAGCAATCGGAGTGCTAAGAAAATCTGTTGTTGGTATTGGAAAAGTCACACAATTTAGTATTTTCCTGAGCCATCGTGACAAACGATCTAACACGCAAGCACACAAGAAGTAAGCGAAAAAGAGGCAAACGGAAAAAGAGGGCGAATAAAACGGCAAGGGTGAAGTGGGGGAAAGGAAAACGAGAGGCAAATGGCAAATAATGTAATGCGAGGGATAAGAGTTTCTGATGGGTACTTGGTATGTCTTGACTTGTGCGTAGATCTCCCAAGGCAACGGCGCCAGAAATCACACGTTGGCGGGAGATCGAATCTTGACTTGACTTGGTGTAAGCCTCCCCGGCAACGGCGCCAGAAATCCTTCTTGCTACCTCTTGAGCTTGCGTTGGTTTTCCCTTGAAGAGGAAAGGGTGATGCAGCAAAGTAGCGTAAGTATTTCCCTCAGTTTTTGAGAACCAAGGTATCAGTCCAGTACGAGACTACACGCAAGTCGCCTCGTACCTACACAAACAATAAGAACCTTGCAACCAACGCGATAAAGGGGTTGTCAATCCCTTCACGACCACTTGCAAAAGTGAGATCTGATAGAGATAATAAGATAAATATTTTTGGTATCTTTGTTGTATAGATTGAAAAGTAAAGATTGCAAAATAAACGGCGCCATAAATCACTAGTTGTTGGGAGATTAATATGATGGAAAATAGACCCGGGGGCCATAGGTTTCACTAGTGGATTCTCTCAAGATAGCATAAATATTACGGTGGGTGAACAAATTACTGTCGAGCAATTGATAGAAAAGTGCATAGTTATGAGAATATCTAGGCATGATCATGTATATAGGCATCACGCCCGCGACAAGTAGACCGAAGCGATTCTGCATCTACTACTATTAATCCACACATCGACCGCTATCCAACATGCATCTAGAGTATTAAGTTCATAAGAACAGAGTAACGCATTAGGCAAGATGACATGATGTAGAGGGATAAACTCAAGCAATATGATATAAACCCCATATTTTTATCCTCGATGGCAACAATACAATACGTGTCGTTTCCGTTTCTATCACTAGGATCGAGCAACGCAATATTGAACCCAAAGCTAAGCACTTCTCCCATTGCAAGAAAGATCAATCTAGTAGGCCAAACCAAACTGATAATTCAAAGAGACTTGCAAAGATAACAAATCATACATAAAAGAATTCAGAGGAGATTCAAATATTGTTCATAGATAATCTTGATCATAAACCCACAATTCATCGGATCTCGACAAACACACCGCAAAAAGAGTTACATCGAATAGATCTCCAAGAGAATCAAGGAGAACTTTGTATTGAGATCCGAAGAGAGAGAAGAAGCCATCTAGCTAATAACTATGGACCTGAAGGTCTGAGGTAAACTACTCACACATCATCGGAGAGGCCATGGTGTAGATGTAGAAGCCCTCCGTGATCGATTCCCCCTCCGGCAGAGCGCCGAAAAAGGCCCCAAGACGGGATCTCACGGGTATAGAAGGTTGCGGCGGTGGAAATAGGGTTTCGTGGTGCTCCTGGATGTTTTCGGGGTATATGGGTATATATAGGAGGAAGAAGTAGGTCGGTGGAGCTGCGAGGGGCCCACGAGGGTGGGGGTCGCGCCCAGGGGGCAAGCGCGCCTCCCTGCCTCGTGGCCTCCTTGCTTCTTTCTTGACGTCCACTCCAAGTCCCCTGGATCACGTTTGTTCCAAAAATCACTCTCCCGAAGGTTTCATTCCGTTTGGACTCCGTTTGATATTCCTTTTCCGCGAAACACTGAAATAGGCAAACAAACAACAATTTGCACTGGGCCTTCGGTTAATAGGTTAGTCCCAAAAATAATATAAAAGTGTATAATAAAGCCCATTAAACATCCAAAATAGATAATATAATAGCATGGAACAATCAAAAATTATAGATACGTTGGAGACGTATCAGTCGCTATTTCCCCAAAGAGGAAGGGATGATGCAGCACATTGGCAGTAGGTATTTCCCTCAGATATGAAACCAAGGTTATCGAACTAGTAGGAGAACCAAGCAACACAACGTAAACATCCCCTGCACACAGATAGCAAATCCTCGCAACCCGACATGTTGCAGGGGTTGTCAATCCCTTCCGGGGTACGGCGCCTCAAGATAGGCAAACGGACGTGAGGTAAATTGTAGTAGACTGATAGATCGAACACCAAATAAAATAAATAGAAATAAAATGCAGCAAGGTATTTTTGTATTTTTGGTTTAACAGATCTGAAATAAATGCAAGGAAAAAGTAGATCGCAAAGGCAAATATATGAAAAAGAAGACCCGGGGGCCGTAGGTTTCACTAGTGGCTTCTCTCGAGAAAAATAGCAAACGGTGGGTGAACAAATTACTGTTGGGAAATTGACAGAACTTCAAATAATCATGACGATATCCAGGCAATGATCATTATATAGGCATCACGTCCAAGATTAGTAGACCGACTCCTGCCTGCATCTACTACTATTACTCCACACATCGACCGCTATCCAGCATGCATCTAGTGTATTAAGTTCATGGAGAAACAGAGTAATGCAATAAGAATGATGACATGATGTAGACAAGATCTATCTATGTAGAGATAGACCCCATCGTTTTATCCTTAGTAGCAATGATACATACGTGTCGGTTCCCCTTCTGTCACTGGGATCAAGCACCGTAATATCGAACCCACTGCAAAGCGCCTCTTCCCATTCCAAGATAAATAGATCAAGTTGGCCAACCAAAACCCAAATATCGGAGAAGAAATACAGGGCTATAAGTGATCATGCATATAAGAGATAAAAGATACTCAAATAACTTTCATGGATATAAAAAGATAGATCTGATCATAAACCCAAAGTTCATCGATCCCAACAAACACACCGCAAAAAGAGTTACATCATATGGATCTCCAAGAGACCATTGTATTGAGAATTCAGAGAGAGAGATCAAGCCATCTAGCTACTAGCTACGGACCCGAAGGTCTACAAAGAACTACTCACGCATCATCAGAGAGGCACCAATGGAGGTGGTGAACCCCATCCGAGATGGTGTCTAGATTGGATTTGGTGGTTCTGGACTCTGTGGCGGCTGGATCAATATTTTGTTGACCTGCCTAGGGTTTCTGGAATATTGGGGTATTTATAGAGCAAAGAGGCGGTCCGGGGGGCACCCGAGGTGGGCACCCCCAAGGCGCAGCCAGGGCCATTACGTTCCTTCTGGTCCAAAAAAACTTCGTGGAGTTTCGTTGCGTTTGGACTCCGTCTGATATTGATTTCCTGCGATGTAAAAAACATGCAGAAAATAGGAACTGGCACTTGGCACCATGTCAATAGGTTAGTACCAAAAAATGATATAAAATGACTATAAAATGATTGTAAAACATCCAAGATTGATAATATAACAACATGGAACAATCAAAAATTATAGATACGTTGGAGACGTATCAACATCCCCAAGCTTAACTCCTACTCGTCCTCGGGTAGGTAAGTGATAAAAACAGAATTTTTGATGTGGAATGCTGCCTATCATGTCATATCGTAATCTTTTCTTAATAGCGTGGACAATTGGAATTTTATGTGATTCAAAGCAATAGTCTAGTTTGACATAATAATTTAGATACTCAAGCATATCAACAAGCAACCATGTCTTTCAAAATATCAACGCTAAAATAAGTTATCCCTAGCCCGTCATGCTCTACCATTGATCCATTCATGAAACACACTCGAATATTAGCTACACCCAATACTTAAGTACTATCATATTGCCTCCTAGTTGGTGCTTTTGTAAGAAAAGATGGAGACTCAAATTCAAAATAAAAATTGCATAAAATAAAAGAAAGGCCCTTCGCAGAGGGAAGTAGGGATTTGTAGAGGTGCCAGAGCTCAAAGTGAAAAATTAGAGATAAAAACATTTTGGGAGATGTATCCATCCCACCAACGAAAACGACTTAGAGTTCCCAACACTTTCCATGCTAGATATATCATAGGCGGTTCCCAAACAGAAAATAAAGTTTATTCCTTTTTCCAGCATACTTTCACTTTCCATGGCTAGCCGTATCCACGGTTGCCCTCCATACCAACACTTTCCAAGGAATTTATTATTTGACAACATAAAGTAAATTCATTTTTGCATATTGAGACTGGGCATCCCTAAAACCTTTGCCTTACTCTCGTGCAATGACAAGTGAATAAACACTCATCGTGAGAATAACACATCCAGCATGGAAAATATTAGCCACCCCTCACCGCTCCGCGAGTGAAACAAATACACAAAAGAGAAGATTATTTTGAAAATTAGAGATGGCACATGAAAATTTGCTTAGAACGGCAAAATAATACCGCATATAGGTAGATATAGTGGACTCATGTGGCAAAACTGGTTTAATGGATTTTTGGATGCACAAGTAGAGATCATACTTGGTGCAAAATGAAGGCTAGCAAAAAGATTGAGAAGCGACCAACCAAGAAACAAATAATCTCATAACCAAGCATTAAGCATAATTAACACCGAATAATGCACCACAAGTAGGATATAATTTCACTGCATTACTATTGACTTTCGTGCTTGCATAGGGAATCACAAAACCTTAACACCAATATTCTTACTAAAGCATAATTACTAATCAACATAACTCACATATCACATCATCATATCTCAAAACAATTACTAAGAATTAAGTTTATTTTGTCCAATGATCTTCATGGAAGTTTTTATTATATCATTCTTGGATATCTATCACTTTGGGACTAATTTTCATGTGTTGCTTTTCATAAGCTCAAACAAATATAAGTGAAGATCATGAGCATAATTCTTTTTTTCTTTCTTTCTCTCGAAATAATTTAAGTGAAGCAAGAGAGAATTTCTTGAAAATTTTACTAACTCTCAAATAAATCTAAGTGAAGCAAGAGATCATTTCTTCAAAAATAATAAAGTACACCATGCTCAAAAAGATATAAGTGAAGCACTAGAGCAAGTCCATAGCTCATAAAAATTTAAGTGAAGCATAGAGAGCAATTCTAACAAGTCATGACATAATTTTGGCTCTAAAAAATAGGTGTGTCCAGCAAGGGTGGATGACTTAAAACACAAAATAAAGCAAGCAAAGACTCATATCACACAAGACACTCCAAGTAAAACACATATTATGTGACGAATAAAAATATAGGTTCGAGTAAAATATTGATGGTCGTTAGAAGAAAGAGGAGATGCCACTCGGGGGCATCCCCAAGCTTAGTTGGTTGTTCATTCTTTGGATAATGGCTTGGGATGCCGGGGCATCCCCAAGCTTAGGCTCTTCTATCCTTCCTTCATCCATCGTAAGATAACCCAAAACTTGAAAACTTCAATCACACAAAACTCAACAAAACCTTTGTGAGATCCGTTAGTATAAGAAAGCAAACCACTACTATAAGTACTGTATCGAACCAATTCATATTTTGTTCTTGCATTATATCTACTGTATTCCAACTTTTCTATGGCAAAAACTCATCAAAGAAAACCATAGAGCCATCAAAATAAGCACACAACGCAAAGAAAACAGAATCTGTCAAAACAGAACAGTCTGTAGCAATCGGACTATTTCGAAAACTTCTGGAACTCCAAAAATACTGAAAAACTAGGAGGTAATTTGTATATTAATCTTCTGCAAAAAGAATCAGGGCAAAATCTATTTTTGATAAAAAATGAGAATTGTTTTCGTGAGCGCAAAGTTTCTGTCTTTTCAGCAAGATCAAACAACTACCACCCAAGAAGATCCTATTGGTTCTACTTGGCACAAGCACTAATTAAAACACAAAAAACACAATCATAACAGTAGCATAATTGTGTTAACACTCAAGAACAGAAAGCAAAAAGCAAAAATAAAATTTATTCATTGGGTTGCCTCCCAACAAGCGCTATAGTTTTACGCCCCTAGCTAGGCATAAGATTTCAACGATGTTGATGACCACAAGTATAGGGGATCTATCGTAGTCCTTTCGATAAGTAAGAGTGTCGAACCGAACGAGGAGCAGAAGGAAATGACAAGCGGTTTTTAATAAGGTATTCTCTGCAAGTACTGTAATTATCGGTAACAAATAGTTTTGTGATAAGGTAATTTGCAACGGGTAATGTCGGGTGGTAGGTGCGACATATGCCAACGGGTGGCCTATCATTGTGGATGCCAATAAGACGTCGCCGGTGCCTGGAAACGAGATGAGGCGAAGACATGCACGCCGGCGGATCTTACCCAGGTTCAGGGCTCTCCGAGGAGATAACACCCCTAGTCCTGCTCTGCGGGGTCTCCGCATGATCACTAGATCGGGAAAAGTAGCTACAATCGCTCCTAGAGTTGTTGGGTTCAAGGGAGAAGAAGAACAAGGCTAGCTCTCACTTCTCTCTCTCTATGGTGTGTGTGCTATGCTCAGAAGCCAACCCTTTGCATGGGTGTCCCGGGGGGTTTATATAGGCCTACCCCCGGGGGTACAATTGTAATCCGGCTGGGCTCTGGTCCCAGCCGTCAGTGTCTACGCTCGCCGGCTTCTCCGCCGGCTGTTGGGGCCCGCTGACTAGTGGGTCCCGCCGACTGCCGGCCTCTTGGTCGACAGGCCGGCCCCACCGCCTAGGATCTTGTCGGCGGCTGCTTACTGTAGCCTCGCCCTTGATGGCGAGGGCTTCGTTGAGGTAATCGTGGCTACAGTGGGCCGCCTCGAGGGCCCTCACTGTAGCCTTACTTCGTCTTGTCTCCTTAATGTGGCGCATGCATCGAGGGAGGGGGTAGCCGACTTCTGGGGGCCGGCTACGCCCTTGGCCGACTGGGGGAGGCCGGGCCGCCTCCGCGCCTCTCTCTGGCCGAAGGGACCCGCCGCCCGTGGGTCGTACCGGCGTCTGCCGTGGGTGACGTCGAGGCTAGCATGGCTACAGTGCCGAGCCAGACGGGGGATGGCCTTCCCGTACGGCGTCCTATGGCCATGCCTGCCTCGGGCTTCGGGGGTAGTGGGCCGCATAGTGGCCACACCCGTCTTGTCACCGTTATGTGGCGTAGCTTTGGTGGTTGCGGTCTTGGCCGGCTTCTAGGAGTCGGCGCTTCTTCAAGGCCGGCTTCCTGGAGTCGGCCACCCCGCGGTTGTCCCGGGGGGGGAGGTTGCTGAGGCTGGGCCGCCTTCCGTGAGTTGGCTTCAGAGGTAGCCGGCCAGGGAAGGGGGGCCAATGCTTGGAGTGCTTGAAGGCCCAAAGGCCTGATAATGTTTTGGAAGAGCCAGGGGCAGTCGGTTAGGCTACCCGTGGCCATTTACTCCGACAGTAGTCCCTGAAGCTGATTGTGCTTCGAGGTTGAGTAGGAGTCGAGAAGCTCGGTGAGCTTCCTATCTCGACAAGTCGGCAGCTGGGTGCCGGCTTTGGTTAGGCGCGCCGCCTTGGTCGAAAAACTCCGGAGTCGGAGGGCGGGAGCTCGCCAGCGCGTGCACTGGGCCGAGGGCCGGCCACTTGCCGCCTGCGAACCACGTGGCCTCTCTCGGCCAAAAAGCCTGCCAGCCCACGCGCGCGACGGGACGTCGCCGCAGGGCGCGGGCCCGCCACGTCCACGCCCGGGCCCAGGCGTGGATTCTCTGCAGCCCGAAACTGCCCGCACGTCTCCTTGCGGCAGTTTCGGCACGCCTTTAGGGCGTAATAATCGCGAGGCGTGGGGGGAGTGGGTGCAGTTAATCCCACGTCTCCCCCCACGTCTGGCCTCCCCGGCCTCACCTCGCGAAGCTATAAGTAGAGGGAGAGGGAGAGCGGCAGGCTCTCGCACGCTCCTCCTCCTTCCACCGTCTTCTTTCTCTTGCCGTTTCTCGTGACAGCGCCTCGCCGCCGCGCTCTTCCACCGTACTTTCCTCCGCCGCCGCGCTCGTTTTCGCCATGCCTCCCGGCACGGAGCAGTATGGCGGGGATTGGGACGGCTCCAACATCCACGAGGATCACGTCGAGTTCCTCCGCAATACGCGACGGCTGCCCAGCGCGGACAAGGTGGAGGTCCGTCTTGCGCCGGCGAAGGAAATTACGCCGGAGCCGCGGGAGGGCGAGCGGGTGGTCTTCCGCTCGCATTTCTTGCGCGGCATCGGCCTGCCAGTGAGCGCCTTCTTCCGCTCCTGGCTCGAGTTCTACCAGCTCCAGCCGCATCACCTCACCCCAAACGCGGTGGTGCTGTTGGCTGCCTTCGTCACCCTGTGCGAAGGCTACCTCGGCGTCCTCCCTACCCTCGAGCTCTGGGGGGAGTTCTTCCAGTCCAAGCTGGGCACGCGCATGCAGGGCGTGCCGGCTCAGACTGGCGCCTTCATCGCGTCGCGGAGGTCGGTCGCCGACAACCCCTTCCCCGTCATCACGCTGATCTAGTCGGTGAAGAATTGGCAAAAGTCGTACTTCTACGTGCGGAACATCGCCCCACGGGGCGACTACATCAACCTGCCGGCTTACGTAGCCGGCCCACCGGCGGGCAGGCGGCCCCAGTGGTCCTTCCGGGCCGTGACTCTGACGCCGGCTGGGTCCGCAGCTGTCGCCCGAGTGCGAGCGATGACCCAGTCGGAGGGCTTGACGGGGCCCGACCTGCTGGCCACGTTCGTCACGCGCCGGGTACTTCCCGCTCCAGAGCCGTCCTCATCTGATCTGTCAGATGAGCGGCCAGCTCGATCCGAGCCGGATGTGCACCAAGGACATGCCGCACGAGGAGGTCGCCTATATGGTGAACTACCTCGCGAACTGCAAACTCTCCGAAGAGTGGCAGTTCGGCAAGGAGCCATACAGCCGAGCCAATCCACCGCCCACGGTATGCTCTCCTTGTCTCTTCTTTTTCTCTTAACTTTGTTGCCGAGTTCCTCTTGGCCAACTCTAACTTAGTCGGCTTGTTTTCGACAGAGCCCTCTTCTTCGGCCGGCTGGCGGGTCAGACACGGAGCATCGATTCGTCCCCGACCGGACGGAGCACGATCTGGAGGACCCCGACTTGGGGGCGGCCGCTATGGACGACAACATCGAGCCGGGTGGTGGCCAAGCCGGCGGCGAAGCAGGTGGCTCCGGGCATGGAGTCACCTTCGACGACTGGCCGGACGACGATGAGGCCGAAGTCGCCCCGCGCCGCCGGCCGGCATCTGGACGCGGCGCGGGTTCCTCCGCTGCACCGCCTGCTCGGGGCGGAGGGCAGAAGCGTCGCGCCGCCCAGGGTTTGTTCGGCAGTCGGACGAAGAAACCCAGGGGCGGGGCGGCAGCAACCAGGCGGGAGGAGGCGGCCGCGAAGGCGGCTCGCTTCCGCAAGACGGTGAAGCAACCTCAGACTGTGTCGGCGTAAGTTCGAATTCTTTCGTATACTCTTTTTTCTTTCTTTTCTCTGGTGGTTCCTGAACCCTTGTCTTTTTCTCCAAACGACCAGAGCTCCGTTGTCCCTTGAGCGGGCGGCTGCCGCCTCCGTCGTCGAGTCGCCGAGGTGGTCTGGGAGCACCACTCGCCGCGTGGACCCCCGTGCCAACCTTCAGGAAGCGACAGAACGGAACACGCGGGAGGCGCGGGAGGAGCGGGAGGCGCGAGAGGCGGAGGCACGGAAGGCGGCGGCCGGCCAGGCGGCGCAGGAGGAGGAGGCAGCGAAGGCGCTCGCCGACGCCGCAGCCAAGGCCCAAGCGGAGGCTGCAGCTGCGGCGGCGGCGGAGGAGGTCTTGATGGTCACCCCGCTGCGCGTCGTAGTGCCTGGGGCCATGGAGCCCTCGCCAGAAGGAGCCAGCGGCGACCAGCCAGGGCTGGAGAGGGACGACGACGTCGTCGTCCTGGAGAGGGCGCCGGTGCCGACCCCGCCAACAGGGGCGGCTCAAGGCGGCCGGCCTGATCTGCCGCCTGCGCAGTCGGCGGGGGGCGAGCCGGCCGCGAGGACTGAGATGGCGGTCCGGATGCCGCCGAGCCGTCGTGCGGGGAAGGCTGCGTCGGAGCCACAGAAGGCCGCGTCGGAGCCACAGTCGGCCGTGGGCTCCAGTTCGTCGGCCCAGGATATGGAGGTGGCCAGCGCTACCTCGGGGTGGACGCCGGGCGGAGGGACGGCCGTGATGAACGTGGCCGCGCAGGACGTCCGGACCCGGCTCCAGGCTCAGGCTACGGCGCTGAGGCAGTTCACCGACGAGTTCCTCGCGACGCGGGCGGCCATCCGGGTTAGTCTTCTTATCTTGCTTCTTCTTGATCTTGATTTCTTCCGTGGGGGCGCGTCAGCGCACCCACTGGGTGTAGTCCCCGAGTTCCGAGTCGGCTGCTGAGCAGGCGGCTTGGAACTTCTTAGTGGATTTGGCTTTGCTATTCTTGTTCTTACTCTGATCTTCTGTCTATCTTGCAGGACTACCACAATCTTCGTGCGCCCGCCTTCAACTCCCAGGCTCGGGAGCTGACCCAGAAGACCGCCGACCTTACTGAGAGCCGGGGTACGTGCTTTGTTCTTTATCTCATGTGGGGGCGCGTCAGCGCACCCACTGGGTGAAGTCCCCGAGATTCGGGCCGACTGCTGAGCAGTCGGGTCGGATCTTCCTTGACGACTTCCTCTTACTGTTCTTTCTTTTTCTGCCGTCTCTGCAGCGGCCAACGCCGGTCTGAGGGCACAGCTGGGAGAGTCTCAGACTACCCTTCGTGCCAAGGACGCCGAGCTCGCCGCCTTGGTGCAGGAACGCGACCGCCTGGTCAAGAAGCTGGCCGACCAGGAGGAAGGCCACAAGGCGGCTCTGAAGGCGGTGCAGGACCGCGAAGCCGCCCTCCAGGCCGAGTACGAGACGGAGGCGGCTGGCTGGGCTGAAGCAAGGCAAACTCTGGTCTCTGGCTATGGTCAGATCGAAGATCTGGTTGACGGTAAGCCGCCTACTTCTTCGTCCTTTCTTGCCGTCTGCCGCTTTTGGCTCGTTTTCTGACTTGGTGTTCTTTTCTTCTTTTCTTCTTCTTCCTTGCACAGAGTATTTCCCTGGCTATTCTACCACCGCCAACCAGGTCATCGAGGCCCGCCGCCAGGCGCGGAGGCAGGCTGGCTTCGAGATTTCGCCAACCGCCGGCCGTTCGCTGGAGGAGCAGCTCTTGGCGATCCAGGCCCGCATCCAGCCGGCTCACCGACTGCTCCGCCGGCTTCAGCGTGCCGGGGTGCAAGTCTTGGCCGCCCTCTGGCCCGGCCAAGTGGTTCCTCGCACCCCCAGTCGAACTGCCGACTTGCTGGAGGTGGCAGTCGGCCGCTTCGAAGCCTGGAAGGCCTCGTCGGCTCGGTCCGGCGCCAGGCGGGCGCTGGAGTTCGTCAAGGCCTGGTATCCCAGCCTGAGCCTGGATCAGCTGGCTACCTGGCGGCAGCAAGCCGACACGGAGCTGGAGCCGGCGCGGCCGGCTATCATCCGACGGGCTTCGGCGATCACCGACTACACCGACACCAGCGTCTTCGCCCCCCGAGGTAGATGACAACGGTGTCGCCCAGCCGGAGGAGTGGTTCGGGCTGAACCCGGCAGACGGTGAAGACTCGGCGGAGGAGATCGACTCCAGCGACGAGGGTGAAGAGGAGGAGGAGGAGGGTGAAGATGCCGAGCCGGCTGGTGGATCAGCCGACCAGCCTCAGCCTGACCGCGCCTCCAGCACCACGTCGCGCGCGAGTGCGTCGCCTGCCACTGGTGGTGACCAAGCCGAGACCCACTAGGCGGCTACTCCTTTAGCCGGCAAGGCCGTCTCCACCGACCAGCTCGGCTTCCGCACCGCGCCCTAGTCTGCCATCTTTTGTTTTCCTATCTTGTCACTTTTGGAACAATACTTTGTTAAGTCTGCACAATTCCACCCACTGGGGGTGTATTCAAACCATGTTGATTGCCAGCCTGTTGGGGGCCTTTATATGTATATATAACTTATGCATGCATTTGGCTTTTCCTCGTACTTTGCTTTTTATCCTTCTGCTGTTTCCTTTGCCGCCCTCCATTGGTTGCCGCCTCCCCAGTTAGACAGTTGCTCTGCAATCTGTAGCTGGAGGAGTGTTTGGCCAATTGGGGGGGGGGGAGTACTCTAGCTTTGCTGGACTAAAGCTAAGTGTTTAGGAAGCCGGCCAGCCGGCTGTTCTGACAGCCGGCAGGCGTGTTTGGAGGCCGTCTTTTTGCTATATAAGTTCGTTGTTCCTTAGCCGTTTTTCGTGTGGGCATCCTTTCTGCCTTGCCTCTTGCTAGTCGGACAGTCGGTTCTTCGAGCTGCGACTTTCAACAAGAGAGGACTCGGGAGCCGGCACACTACTTGTCTGACTTCAGGTAGAACTTTTAATATAGCTCAAGGCGGCGAGTCCCCGGGCCGACTAGTCGAACCCGGTGCCAGACAAGAAATCAAATGTAATAATACATTCATGGATATGACACTCGTCATTCATAGATAGATAAAGGCAGTCCCCGAGTACTGTTCGGGGGGCCTGTTGGTTCGTGCTTAATACAAAAGGGTAGCATGATGCATACTGCTTTCAACTGTAAAATCTTCTCAGGAGGTTCGCGTTCCATGGTCGCTCCGACTCCTTGCCGGAGTCATCTCTCTTGCGTGCTCTTGGTTTTTGTGCGTCGATCAAGTAGTAGGAGTCGTTGCCGAGTGCCTTGCTGACGACGAAGGGGCCTTCCCAAGGAGCCAAGAGCTTGTGCTGGCCGGCTGTTCGCTGGATCAGCCGGAGCACAAGGTCACGGCAGTCGGCCCGTTCAGCTTCTTAATCGGCTTTGCTTCGATCCACTTTGTGAACTTTTCCACAGCGACAAGTAGATGCGTCAAGCCCCCGCGGGCTGTCTTGAAAGGGCCCACCATGTCCAGTCCCCAGACGGCAAAAGGCCAGGTGAGGGGAATGGTCTTGAGGGCAGAAGCCGGCAGGTGTTGCTTGGAACTAAAAACTTGGCATCCTCTGTAGCTCTTGACTATTTCTTTAGCATCCTCCAAGGCAGTCGGCCAGAAGAAACCATGGCGGAAAGCCTTGGCCACAAGTGATCTTGAGGCTGTGTGGTGGCCGCATTCGCCTTGGTGGATATCCTTGAGGATTGCCACTCCTTTTTCTGGCTCGACACAACGCTGGAAGACTCCAGTGACGCTGCGCTTCACAACCTCTCTGTTGATTATTGCATATGCTGCAGCTCGTCGTTGCACTAGTCTTGCTGAGATCTCAACAGCCGGCAGCTCTCTGCTGACTAGGAACTTGAGGATGGGCTGGGCCCATGACGGAGCTGTGACTTCTTCTTTTGTTAGTGTAGCCACCATGACTCGGGTGGGTGGGTTGGGTGGCGCGGAATTGGAGTCGGCCATCGCTTCTTGTGTCGTTGCAGTCCACGGGCCGACTACTGCAGTCCCCGGGCCGGGTTCTGGAGTCCCTGGGCCGGGTGCGACTACGGCAGTCCCCGGGCCGGGTTCTGGAGTCCCTGGGCCGGGTGCGACTACGGCAGTCCCCGGGCTAGTTGTCGAAGTCCCCGTGCCGCCTGCGGGGTTTCTCTAGTCGGATCCGGCTGCATCTGGCGCAGGCGGTACGAAGATAGAGTCCGACTCTGGAGACGGCTTGATGGACGGCTTGAGGAGGCGCTAGAGGGAGACGCCAGTCGGTATGGCTTGTCGAGTGGAGCCGATCCGTGCTAGGGCATCTGCTTGGTCGTTGTCGGCCGTTGGCACGTGAAGGAACTCGCACCCTTTGAAGTATCCGCTTATCTGCTGGACGAGGAATCGATAGCTCGCCATGTTCGCGTCCTTGGCGTCCCAGTCGCCAGACGACTGTTGGACCACCAAGTTTGAGTCGCCGTAACACAGGATCCGGCGTATGCCGAGCTCTTTGGCTAGCCGGAGCCCATGTACGAGCGCCTCGTACTCGGCCACGTTGTTGGAGGCGGCGAAGTGGATCTGCAACGTGTACTTGAGCTTGTCGCCTTTGGGAGAGGTGAGGACGATGCCGGCTCCCAAGCTGGTGCGCATCTTGGACCCGTCAAAGTGCATCCGCCAATGGGTAGAGTCGGGAGCCGGCGGTAGGTACTGGGTCTCGGCCCAGTCGACGAGGAAGTCGGCCAATGCTTGGGACTTGATGGCGGTGCGGGGTTGGTAGAAGATCGTGTAGGGCGCCAGTGCAATGGCCCATTTAGCCACCCGGCCGGATGCATCCCGGCTGCCTATGATCTCGGCGAGCGGGGCGGTGCACACGACCGTGATGGGGTGCTCTTGGAAGTAGGGCTTCAGTTTCTTGGCGGCGAAGTATACCCCATAGCACATCTTCTGGTAGTGCGGGTAGTTCTGCTTTGAGCTGGATAGCACTTCGCTTAGGTAGTACACCGGCCTCTGGACTAGCTGGGCTCGGCCTTCTTCCGGGCGCTGGACCACAATAACAGTACTGACGACTCGGCTAGTCGCGGCGATGTAGAGGAGCATTGGCTCTTTTTCAGTCGGCGCTGCCAGGACAGGCGGAGTGGTCAGCATTTTCTTCAACTCATGGAAGGCTTGGTCGGCTTGGTCGTTCCACTCGAAGTGAGTGGACTTCTTCATGAGTCGGTACAGGGGGAGAGCGTTCTCTCCTAGTCGGCTGATAAAACGATTCAGGGAGGCTAAGCAGCCGGTGAACTTCTGCACATCTCGCAGTTTGGTGGGAATCTCCATCCTCTCGATGGCCTTGATCTTGACGGGGTTGCACTCGATGCCGCGTTCGGAGACCAAGAAGCCTAGCAGCTGGCCGGCTGGCACTCCGAACACGCACTTCTCGGGGTTGAGCTTGATTTGGAATCGGCGCAAGTTGGCGAATGTTTCTTTCAGGTCTTCCAGCAAGGTGCCGCGCTTCTCTGTCTTCAGCACAATGTCGTCTACATAGACGTGGGCATTTCTGCCGAGTTGTTTCAAGAGGCATTTCTGCATGCAACGCTGAAAAGTGGCACCGGCATTCCTCAAGCCGAATGTCATAGTCAGGTAGCAGAAAGCTCCAAAGGGTGTGATGAAGGCAGTCTTCAGGCGGTCAGCTGGGTCCAACTTGATCTGATGGTACCCTGAGTAGGCGTCCAAAAAACTCAATAGCTCGCATCCGGCTATGGAGTCTATCACTTGGTCAATCCGTGGCAGAGCAAACAGATCCTTTGGGCAGGCCTTGTTCAGGCTGGTGTAGTCTATACACATACGCCACTTGTTATTCTTCTTCAGAACCAGAACTGGGTTGGCAAGCCATTCTGGAAAGAACACTTCCATGATAAAGCCAGCGGCAAGGAGCTGGGCTATCTCTTCTCCCACGATTCTTCGCTTCTCTTCTGACAGTCGGCGGAGGGGTTGCTTGACCGGCTTCGCGTCGGCGCGGACATGTAATTTGTGCTCGGCGAAATCCTTCGGGACACCCGGCATGTCCTTTGGGGACCATGCAAAATGTCTCGATTCTCACGGAGGAAGTCGACGAGCTCGCCTTCCTATTTACTGTCCAAGTTCGCCCCAATGACAGCGAACCTCTCCGGGTTCTCCGGGCCAGAGGTATCTTCTTCGTCTCTTTGGCAGGCTGGAAGGAGCCCTGCGCATCACAATCTTTGGGGTTGGGGGACAGGGCCGGCTGCTTGCCGGCCATGGCCACAACCCGCTCCAGCATCTTCTCTTCTGCCACCACGAGGGACTCGGCCAGCCGGCTGCTGGCCATGGCACACTCGATGGACTTCTTGTAGTCGCCGGCTACCGTGATGATCCCCTTCGAGCTCGGCATCTTCATCTTCAGGTAGGCGTAGTGGGGCACAGCCATGAACTTGGCCAGAGCAGGTCGGCCAAGCAGAGCATGATAGGGGCTCTCCAAATCCACTACCTCGAACCAGATTGCTTCTTGGCGAAAATGATCTTTGTCTCCGAAGAGAACATCCATTTTGATCTTGCCGATTGGGGAGCAAGACAAGCCGGGGACGATACCATGGAAGACGGTGCGGCTCGGCATAAGCTGCTTTGCTTTGATGTTCAGCTTCTCCATGGTATCGCGGTACAGTATATTGATACTGCTTCCGCCGTCTATCAGGACGCGGGAGAATCGGGCAGCTCGCCTCTCCGTCGTGAGGGTGACATCCAAGACCATCTCATAGGAGCCAGGAGAGGGCATCACCTCTGGGTGGTCGGCCTGGCTCCAGCTGATCGGCTTTTCTGACCAGTGCATGAACTCGGGGGCGCTGGTGGCGACTGCATTAACTTCTTGATGCTGTCGGCGCCGACTGTTCTTGTCGTCGGCTTGACTGGTGAAGACGACGTAGGCGGCGTGCTCTTCAGGGAATTCGTCTTGGATGGCGCCGACTGCCGGCCGAGCCGCCGGCTGCTGGGGGGCTGGAGGCGGCGGACCGGGAGGTGGAGGCGGCAACATCCCCTCGCCCTTGGTGATGCGGGTGAGCCAATGGCATTTCCGGGTTGTGTGGTTGGACGGCTTCGCACCGCTGTGGAATTTGCAGGGGGCATCAAGAGCCTGCTCGTAGGAGAAACCCGGCTGCCAAGCCGGCCTGCCACCCTTCTTCTTGGGAGCGGGCCGTTCTTCGGGCTGCTCATCTTCAACGGTGGCCACCTGCCGACTGGTGGAAGTCGGCATGGAGGCCTTGCGCTTGTGGTCGTTCTGGTAGGGGCGCCGATTAGGGTCGCCAGCCGGCGTCTTGGGAGCCGGAGCAATCACCTTCCCCGAGGCGTCTATTCGGAGCTCGGTCTTCATTGAGGAGTTGGCCGTGGCGTACTTGTCCGCGATGACCAGCAACTCGTCGAGGGTAGCCGGCTCGTCGCAGAGGAGTCGGTGCTTGAGGAGGGTGCCCTCTCGGCACCCGGCGGTGAAGTACTCGATGGCCTGGACCTCGTGCACCCCCTCGCAGGAATTGCGGAGCTCGGCCCACCACGTGAGGTAGTCGCGGGTCGACTCGTTGGGCCCTTGGACGCAGAGGGAGAGCAGGCGAGGCTTGGGTGGCCGCTTGTAGGTGCTGGTGAAGTTGCGGACGAAGACTTCCGTGAAGTCTAGCCAACTGTTGATGCTGTAGGGCTTGAGGCTGTTGGGCCATGTGCGCGCCGTGCCTTGCAGCATGAGGGGGACGTACTTCACGGCGACGCGCCGATTGCCGTTGGCTATGCTGACGGCCGTGGAGTAGTCGATGAGCCAATCTTCCGGCTTCACTGAGCCGTTGTACTTGGGCGTGTCTCTGGGGAGCGAGAACCCTTCGGGGAAGGGCTCGTCGCGGATGCGGGGGCCAAAACATGGCGGGCCGACATCGTCTTCTTCTTCTAACGCCAAGGATTGAGCAAGGCGGCCGATCCAGTGGCGGGCGTCGTTCTCGCCGACTCCTTCTCGGTGGCCGAGTCGGTCGCCAAGAGTCGGGTGCGTGACAGGCGGCGGGGTGAGACGTCTTTCTCTTCGAGGCGGGGGAGGAGGCAGATTTCCTTGGTGCTCCACCGCTCGTGGGCGGCCTTCCGCGTCGCGCTCGATGGTGATGCGAGTCCGGCTGCGGCTGGCAGCCGACTCCTTGTCTTTCTTCTGGCGTGCGCCGCTCGCAGTCGGCGAGCGGGACGTCGCGGCGTGCTCCCGGCGCAGGGGATGACTATCAGCACGGGCGCCGGCTTCGTGCCGTTCAGCAGCCGCGTCAATCAGCTGCTGGATCCGTCTTGTCATGTAGGGGAGCTCGTCGGCTCCCAGCCCATTGAGCTCTTCTGCGGCCGCCTGAGCGGCTCGCAGATTCTCGAGCGGGGTGGCGTAGACGGGGCGATCTGCCCCCAGCATGCTGGCGACGGCCGCGCCGCGCTTCTGGATGAAGCCGGCTCGGCTCAGGCCGCTAGGCGGCGGCGTGCCGAAGGCGGCGCGGTCGACTTCGCGCTAATGGGCCTCGGTGAGGCGTCTCATGGAGGCTATCTTCTGGCCTTCCGCGATGAGGGCGAGGCGGCGTGCCTCCAGGGTCTCGGCGTCGGCGTCGGCCGGGATGGGGACGGAGAGGTCGTGCATCGCCGCTTGCAGGGCGTCGTGGGCGTTCTCGCCCGAGTTGGTGACGTGGCTGATGACCAGCACTTCGGTGACAGCGATGCTGCCGCTGTCAGCTCGAGGGAGAGGATCGTAGAAGACCACCACGTCGGAGGGGTAAGCGTCGAGCGATGCCGTGTCGGAGTCGACGAGCATCGGGTCGGTGGAGCCGACCGACTCCACATCTGCAGCAGGCCGAGGAGGCTGACAAGGCGGCTCTCGGGGTAGTCCGTGCCTGCGTCGGACGCAGGCTCATCGGAGATGCGAGTCTCGCCGAGCAGATCGGCGAGGCAGCTCGCTGCGCAGGCGTCGTCGACGCCTTGCAGCGCGTTGGGGCAAACGCCATCGGGCGCAGCAGGCTGGCTGCGCTCGCAGGGGAGGAAGAGGGTTCCCGTCCAGAACAGGTCTCCGGACGACGGTGCACCTGGCCCCACGGTGGGCGCCAAATGTCGGGTGGTAGGTGCGACATATGCCAACGGGTGGCTTATCATTGTGGGTGCCAATAAGACGTCGCCAGTGCCTGGAAACGGGATGAGGCGAAGACATGCACGCCGGCGGATCTTACCCAGGTTCGGGGCTCTCCGAGGAGATAACACCCCTAGTCCTGCTCTGCGGGGTCTCCGCATGATCACTAGATCGGGAAAAGTAGCTACAATCGCTCCTAGAGCTGTTGGGTTCAAGGGAGAAGAAGAACAAGGCCAACTCTCACTTCTCTCTCTCTATGGTGTGTGTGCTATGCTCAGAAGCCAACCCTTTGCATGGGTGTCCCGGGGGGTTTATATAGGCCTACCCCCCCGGGGGTACAATTGTAATCCGGCTGGGCTCTGGTCCCAGCCGTCAGTGTCTACGCTCGCCGGCTTCTCCGCCGGCTGTTGGGGCCCGCCGACTAGTGGGTCCCGCCGACTGCCGGACTCTTGGTCGACAGGCCGGCCCCACCGCCTAGGATCTTGTCGGCGGCTGCTTACTGTAGCCTCGCCCTTGATGGCGAGGGCTTCGTTGAGGTAATCGTGGCTACAGTGGGCCGCCTCGAGGGCCCTCACTGTAGCCTTACCTCGTCTTGTCTCCTTAATGTAGCGCATGCTTCGAGGGAGGGGGTAGCCGACTTTTGGGGGCCGGCTACGCCCTTGGCCGACTGGGGGAGGCCGGGCCGCCTCCGCGCCTCTCTCTGGCTGAAGGGACCCGCCGCCCGTGGGTCGTCCCGGCGTCTGCCGTGGGTGACGTCGAGGCTAGCATGGCTACAGTGCCGAGCCGGACGGGGGATGGCCGTCCCGTACGGCGTCCTGTGGCCATGCCTGCCTCGGGCTTCGGGGGTAGTGGGCCGCACTGTGTCCACACCCGTCTTGTCACCGTTATGTGGCGTAGGCTTGGTGGTTGCGGTCTTGGCCGGCTTCTAGGAGTCAGCGCTTCTTCGAGGCCGGCTTCCTGGAGTCGGCCACCCCGCGGTTGTCCCGGGGGGGAGGTTGCCGAGGCTGGGCCGCCTTCCGTGAGTCGGCTTCAGAGGTAGCCGGCCAGGGAAGGGGGGCCAATGCTTGGAGTGCTTGAAGGCCCAAAGGCCTGATAATTTTTTGGAAGAGCCAGGGGCAGTCGGTTAGGCTACCCGTGGCCATTTACTCCGACAGGTAACAAGTAACAAAAGTAAACAAGGTGCAGCAAGGTGGCCCAATCCTTTTTGTAGAAAAGGATAAGCCCGGACAAACTCTTATATAAAGGAAAGCGCTCCTGAGGACACATGGGAATTATCGTCAAGCTAGTTTTCATCATGCTCATATGATTCGCGTTCGTTACTTTGATAATTTGATATGTGGGTGGACCGGTGCTTGGGTACTGCCCTTCCTTGGACAAGCATCCCACTTATGATTAACCCCTCTTACAAGCATCCGCAACTACAAAAGAAGTATTAAGGTAAACCTAACCATAGCATGAAAGATGTGGATCCAAATCAACCCCTTACGAAGCAACGCATAAACTAGGGTTTAAGCTTCTATCACTCTAGCAACCCATCATCTACTTATTACTTCCCAATGCCTTCCCTAGGCCCAAAAAATGGTGAAGTGTCATGTAGTCGGCGTTCACATAACACCACTAGAGGAAAGACAACATACATCTCATCAAAATATCAAACGAATACCAAATTCACATGACTACTTATAGCAAGACTTGTCCCATGTCCTCAGGAACAAACGTAACTACTCACAAATTATATTCACGTTCATAATCAGTGGGGTATTAATATGCATAAAGGATCTTAACATATGATCTTCCTCCGAATAAACCAACTAGCATCAACTACAAGGAGTAATCAACACTACTAGCAACCCACATGTACCAATCTGAGGTTTTGAGACAAAGATTGGATACAAGAGATGAACTAGGGTTTGATATGAGATGGTGTTGGTAAAGATGTTGATGGAGATTGACCCCCTCCCGATGAGAGGATCGATGGTGATGATTTCCCCCTCCCGGAGGGATGTTTCCCTGGCAGAACAGCTCCGCCGGAGCCCTAGATTTGTTTAGCCAGGTTCTGCCTCGAGACGGCGGCGCTTCGTCCCGAAAGCTTTCTTCTGATTTTTTCCAGGGCGAAAGACTTCATATAGCAAAAGATGGGCACCGGAGGCCTGCCAGGGGGCCCACGAGGCAGGGGGCGCGCCCAGGGGGGTAGGGCGCGCCCCACCCTCGTGGACAGGGTGTGGCCCCCTCTGGTGCTTTCTTCGCCCAATATTTTTAATATATTCCAAAACTGACTTTCGTGGAGTTTCAGGACTTTTGGAGTTGTGCAGAATAGGTCTCTAATAGTTGCTCCTTTTCAACCCAGAATTCCAGCTGCCGGCATTCTCCCTCTTCATGTAAACCTTGTAAAAATAAGAGAGAAAAGGCATAAGTATTGTGACATAATGTGTAATAACAGCCCATAATGCAAGAAATATCTATATAAAAGCATGATGCAAAATGGACGTATCATTCCCCCAAGCTTAGACCTCGCTTGTCCTCAAGCGGAAGCCGATATCGAAAAATATGTCCACATGTTTAGAGATAGAGGTGTCGATAAAATAAAATACGGACATGAGGGCATCATGATCATTCTTATAACAGCAACATATATATATATATTGTCATATGATTTCTTATGCTAAAGTAACAATCTATTCACAATGTAAAGTATGAATCAGAAACTTCATTGAAAACTAATAAACTACGATCTCGGTCATTGAAGCAATTGCAATTTATCATAACATCGGAAAGAGTCAATATAAGAGCTTTTCAGCAAGTCCACATACTCAACCATCATTTAGTCTTTCACAATTGCTAACACTCACACAATACTTATGGGTATGAAGTTTTAATCGGACAGAGAGAAAGATAGGGCTTATAATGTTGCCTCCCAACCTTTTACCTCAAGGGTAATGTCAACAATAATAGTTTATGATAACTTACATCCAATTGGATATATATATATATATCAGGATCTTTCCAACACAATGTGCTTACCAAAGGATAAAGTGTAAAAAGGAAAGGTGAAGATCACCATGACTCTTGCATAAGGTATAAGACAAAAATAAAAGACAAGCCCTTCGCTGAGGGAAGCAGAGGTTGTCATGTGCTTTTATGGGTGGATGCACAAAATTTTAATGCGAAAGAACGTCACTTTATATTGCCACTTGTGATAGGGACCTTTATTATGCAGTCCATCGCTTTTATTGCTTCCATATCACAAGATCGTATAAAGCTTATTTTCTCCACACTAATAGATCATACATATTTAGAGAGCAATTTTTATTGCATGCAACAATGACAACTTACTTGAAGGATCTTACTCAGTCCATAGGTAGGTATGGTGGACACTCATGGCAAAACTGGGTTTAAGGATATTCAGAAGCACAAGTAGTATCTCTACTTGGTGCAGAGAATTTGGCTAGCATGAGGGGGAAAGGCAAGCTCAACATGGTGGATGATCCATGACAATATACTTTATTTCGGATATAAGAAAACATAACCCATTACGTTGTCTTCCTTGTCCAACATCAACTTTTTAGCATGTCATATTTTAATGAGTGCTCACAATCATAAAAAATGTCCAAGATAGTATATTTATATGTGAGAACCTCTCTTTCTTTATTACTTCCTATTAATTGCAACGATGAACAAAACTATGTTTGTCAACTCTCAACAACTTTTATTCATCATACTCTTTATATGTGAAGTCATTACTCTCCATAAGATCAATATGATCTCTTTAATTCTCTTTTTTTATTCTTTCTTTTTCTTATAGTTCCCTCAAGATCATAGCAAGATAACCAAGCCCTCGACTCCAGATTAATCTTTATTATATATAGCTCATGGACTCGATTACATAGAAGGATCATAAAGAAAAACTCAAAACTAAATCATACTAAAACTTTATTCTACTAGATCAAGATATTACCAAAAGGATCGAACTAAGAAAAACGGTAAAGATAGAAGTGTGATGGTGATACGATATCGGGACACCTCCCCCAAGCTTGGCAGTTGCCAAGGGGAGTGCCCATACCCATGTGTTTATGTCTCTTTCTTCGGAGGTGAAGAAGATGGTGATGATGATGACAATTGTGCCTTCAGCTTTTTCATATTGTAATTGAGAAGAGCAATTTACTCCTTTAAATCATCGACCTCCGATTCCATCTTCAAGATCTTGTCACATAAATCCCCTTTGCTTTTCTGCCGAAAACGAGAGGGAATAGATCGGTGGTTAGATAGTTTAGCCTTCTTGAACTTCACATGCATATCCCTAGGTTGAGGTAGAGGAACATCCTCCTCCTCCGAACTTGAATCATTGATCCTCATCAAATGAGCATCCTCCTCATCATCCAAAGTTCGACCACAAGGAGATAGGTCCCCACAGGTATTTGGGTCAGCAATGAGATGTGAGACATAGCTCTCTCCGTCGGAGTCTTGAGATGACATCTTGCTCTAAATTTGCTATAGAAATAGCTCGAAACTGAAACAGAGGATATTTGCGTGGTACAGTTGTCAAAACCTTTGGGAGATTATATAATGAATTTTTACCGACCAAAAGAAGTATCATGCAAGAAAACGGAGTCTGGAGGGCACACGAGGTGCCCACGAGGCAGGGGGCGCGCCCTGGGGTAGGGCGCGCCCTCCACCCTCGTGGATGCCTCGTGTCCCTTTTGGACTACTTCTTATTTTTCCTATTTTCTTAAATATTTCTAAAACGGAGAAAAAAATGCTATTAGGACTGTTTTGGAGTCGGTTTACTTACCGTACCACATACCTATTCCTTTTCGGAGTCTGAAATGTTCTGGAAAGTGTCCCTTATGTACTCCTCTGGGGTTACAGTATCAATAACATTGGTTTCAACATTTATAGGATTACCTGAGATATAATGTTTGATTCTTTGACCGTTCACCACCTTTGGATTTGTGCCTTCAAAGTTGTTGATTTTTATGGAACCAGAACGATAGACCTCCTCGATAACGTAAGGACCTTCCCATTTAGAGAGAAATTTTCCTGCAAAAAATCTTAAACGAGAGTTGTATAGCAGAACATAATCACCTACATTAAACTCACGCTTTTGTATCCTTTTGTCATGCCATCTTTTAACTTTTTCTTTGAACAGTTTGGCATTCTCATAGGCTTGGGTTATCCACTCATCAAGTAAGCTAATGTCAAATAGTCTCTTCTCACCGGCAAGTTTGAAATCATAATTGAGCTCTTTAATGGCCCAATATGCCTTATGTTCTAATTCGAGAGGTAAGTGACATGCTTTTACATAAACCATTTTATACGGAGACATACCCATAGGATTTTTATATGTAGTTCTATAGGCCCATAATGCATCATAAAGTTTCTTGGACCAATTCTTTCTAGATCTATTAACAGTCTTTTGCAAAATTAATTTAATCTCTCTATTACTCAGTTCTACTTGACCACTAGACTGTGGGTGGTATGGAGATGCAATTCTATGATTAATGTCATACTTAGCAAGCATCTTACGAAAAGCACCATGAATAAAATGTGAACCACCATCAGTCATTAAGTATCTAGGGACTCCAAACCTCGGAAAAATAACTTCTTTAAGCATCTTAATAGAGGTGTTATGATCAACACTACTAGTTGGAATAGCTTCTACCCACTTAGTAACATAATCAACAGAAATAAAATATGTGTATACCCATTAGGGGAAGGAAACGGTCCCATATAATCAAAGCCCCAAACATCAAATGGTTCAAAAACAAGTGAATAGTTCATAGGCATTTCTTGACGTCTACTGATATTACCAATTCTTTGACATTCATCACAAGACAAGACAAACTTACGGGCATCTTTGAAAAGAGTAGGCCAATAAAAACCGGATTGCAATACCTTATGTGCAGTTCTATCTCCAGCTGGTGTCCTCCATAAGCCTCGGAGTGACACTTGCATAGGATCTGTTCCTGTTCATGCTCAGGTACACAACTTCTAATAACACCATCTACTCCTTCTTTATAAGGGTGTGGGTCATCCCAGAAGTAATGTCTTAAATCATAGAAAAACGTTTTCTTTTGCTGGTATGTGAAACTAGGTGGTATAAATTTAGCAACAATGTAATTAGCATAATCAACATACCATGGAGCAGTATGAGAAGCATTTATGACAACTATTTGTTCATCAGGAAAGCTATCATCAATAGGTAGTGGGTCATCAAGAACATTCTCTAACCTAGATAACTTGTCTGCAACGGGGTTCTCAGCTCCGTTTCTATCAATAATATGCAAATCAAATTCTTGTAGTAGGAGAACCCATCTAATAAGTCTAGGTTTAGCATCTTTCTTTTCCATAAGATATTTAATAGCAGCATGATCAATGTGAACAGTTACTTTAGAATCAACAATATAAGGTCTGAACTTATCACAAACAAATACAACTCCTAAAAATTCTTTTTCAGTAGTAGCATAATTTCTCTGGGCACTGTCTAGAGTTTTACTAGCATATTGGATAACATTTAATTTCTTTCAACTCTTTGTCCTAGAACAGCGCCTACACCATAATCACTAGCATCACACATAATTTCAAAGGGTAAATTCCAATAAGGAGGCTGAACAATAGGTGCAGAAATCAAGGCTTTCTTAAGTATTTCAAATGCTTCTACACAATCATCATCAAAGACAAAAGGAACATCTTTTTGTAAAAGATTAGTAAGAGGCCTAGAAATTTTAGAGAAGTCTTTAATGAACCTCCTATAAAAACCGGCATGACCAGGGAAACTTCTTATACCTTTAATGTCCTTAGGACACGGCATCTTTTCAATAGCATCAACTTTAGCTTTATCAACTTCAATACCTCTTTCAGAAATTTTATGCCCCAAGACAATACCTTCATTAACCATAAAGTGGCACTTCTCCCAATTCAAGACAAGATTAGTTTCTTCACATCTCCGCAAAACTCGATCAAGGTTGCTTAAGCAATCATCAAAAGAAGTTCCATATACAGAAAAATCATCCGTGAAAACCTCAACAATCTTTTCACAAAAGTCAGAGAATATAGTAGTCATTCATCTTTGAAAGGTAGAAGGTGCATTGCATAGACCAAAAGGCATACATCTATAAGCAAAGTTACCGAAAGGGAAAGTAAAAGTGGTATTTGAGAGAAACCAGAATAACCGTCTAGAAAGCAAAAATGTGTATGTTTGGATAATCTTTCTGCATTTGATCAATAAAAGGTAAAGGGTAATGATCCTTTTTAGTAGCTTTATTTAGTTTGCGGAAATCAATTACCATTCTATAGCCTGTAACAATTCTTTGTGGGATCAATTCATCTTTATCATTAGGAACAATAGTAATACCTCCCTTCTTAGGGACACAATGGACAGGACTTACCCACTGACTATCAGCAACAGGATAAATTATACCTGCCTCTAGAAGCTTTAGTATTTCTTTCCTTACCACTTCTTTCATCTTAGGATTTAACCGTCGTTGGTGATCAACAACCGGTTTAGCGTCTTTCTCCAATTTTATTTTGTGTTTGCATAGAGTGGGACTAATGCCCTTAAGATCATCAAGAGTATATCCAATAGCAGCACGGTGCTTCTTCAGAGTTTTCAATAATTTATTTTCTTCCTGCTCTGAAAGGTTAGCACTAATAATAATAGGACATATCTTCTTTTCATCAAGATAAGCATATTGAAGAGTATCAGGTAACGGTTTAAGCTCAAATACGGGATCACCCTTGGGTGGAGGAGGATCCCCTAGAATTTCAACAGCCAAGTTGTGTTTCAAAATAGGTCCCTGCTTGAAGAATACTTCATCTATTTCCCTTCTTTCATTCATAAACATATCATTTTCATGGTGTAGCAAATATTGTTCTAAAGGATCATTAGGAGGCACGACAATAGAAGCAAGACCAATAGTATCATCTTTACTAGGCAATTCTTTATCATGGGGTTGTCTACGAAATTTAGCAAAATTAAAATCATGAGACATATCCCCTAAGCCAATAGTAACAACATCCTTTTTGCAATCTATCTTAGCATTAACAGTATTCAAGAAGGGTCTACCAAATATAATGGGACAAAAGTCATCTTGTGGGGAACCAAGAACAAGAAAATCAGTAGGATATTTAACTTTCCCACACAACACTTCAACATCTCCAACAATCCCAACTAGTGAAATAGTATCTCTGTTGGCAAGCTTAATTGTAACATCAATACCTTCTAACTCAGCAGGTGCAATATCATGCATAATTTCTTCGTATAAAGAATGAGGTATTGCACTCGCACTAGCACCCATATCACATAAGCCATGATAGCAATGATCTCCTATTTTAACAGAATTAACAGGCATGCCTACAACAGGTCTATGTTTATTTTTAGTATCGGGTCTAGCAATTCTAGCAGCTTCATCACAGAAGTAAATAACATGCCCATCAATATTATTGACCAAGAGATCTTTAACCATATCAATACTAGGTTCAACTTTAATTTGCTCAGGGGGTGTAGGTGTTCTAGTATTACTCTTACGAACCACAGTTGAAGCTTTAGCATGATCCTTTATTCTAGCAGCAGAAAGAATCAGGGCAAAATCTCTTTTTGATAAAAATGAGAATTGTTTTCGTGAGCGCAAAGTTTCTGTCTTTTTCAGCAAGATCAAACAACTACCACCCAAGAAGATCCTATTGGTTCTACTTGGCACAAACACTAACTAAAACACAATCATAACAGTAGCATAATTGTGTTAACACTCAAGAACAGAAAGCAAAAAGCAAAAATAAAATTTATTCATTGGGCTGCCTCCCAACAAGCGCTATAGTTTTACGCACCTAGCTAGGCATAAGATTTCAACGATGCTGATGACCCACAAGTATAGGGGATCTATCATAGTCCTTTCGATAAGTAAGAGTGTCGAACCCAACGAGGAGCAGAAGGAAATGACAAGCGGTTTTTAATAAGGTATTCTTTGCAAGTACTGAAATTATCGGTAACAGATAGTTTTGTGATAACGTAATTTGTAACGGGTAACAAGTAACAAAAGTAAACAAGGTGCAGCAAGGTGGCCCAATCCTTTTTGTAGCAAAGGATAAGCCTGGAAAAACTCTTATATAAAGGAAAGCGCTCCTGAGGACACATGGGAATTATCGTCAAGCTAGTTTTCATCATGCTCATATGATTCGCGTTCGTTACTTTGATAATTTGATATGTGGGTGGACCGGTACTTGGGTACTGCCCTTCCTTGGACAAGCATCCCACTTATAATTAACCCCTCTTGCAAGCATCCGCAACTACAAAACAAGTATTAAGGTAAACCTAACCATAGCATGAAACATGTGGATCCAAATCAGCCCCTTGCGAAGCAACGCATAAACTAGGGTTTAAGCTTCTGTCACTCTAGCAACCCATCATCTACTTATTACTTCCCAATGCCTTCCCCTAGGACCAAACAATGGTGAAGGGTCATGTAGTCAACGTTCACATAACACCACTAGAGGAAAGACAACATACATCTCATCAAAATATCGAACGAATACCAAATTCATATGACTACTTATAGCAAGACTTCTTCCATGTCCTCAGGAACAAACGTAACTACTCACAAAGCATTGGGGTATTGGGTGGTTCTGGACTCTACGGCGGCTGGAACAATATTTCGTCGACCTGCCTAGGGTTTCTGGAATATTGGGGTATTTATAGAGCAAAGAGGCGGTCCGGGGGCACCCGAGGTGGGCACAACCCACTAGGGCACGCCTGGGCCTCCTGGCGTGCCCTGGTGGGTTGTGCCCCCCTCGGGGCACCCCCAAGGCACAGCCAGGGCCCATTACGTTCCTTCTGGCACAAAATAATCTCCGTGAGTTTCGTTGCATTTGGACTCCGTCTGATATTGATTTCCTGCGATGTAGAAAACATGCAGAAAACAACAACTGGCACTTGGCACTATGTCAATAGGTTAGTACCAAAAAATGATATAAAATGAGTATAAAATGATTGTAAAACATCCAAGATTGATAATATAACAGCATGGAACAATCAAAAATTATAGATACGTTGGAGACGTATCAGTGTTCCAGGTGGCGTGAGTTGTGAAACTATTCCACATTGTTTTAAATGAAGGCCAAACTCGCAACTCAAATATTCACCTTTGCGATCAGATCGTAGAAACTTTATTTTCTTGTTACGACAATTCACCACTTCACTCTAAAATTCCTTGAACTTTTCAAATGTTTCAGACTCGTGTTTCATTAAGTAGATATACCCATATCTTCTCAAATCATTTGTGAAGGTCAGAAAATAACGATACCCGCCGCGTGCCTCAACACTCATCGGACCGCATACATCGGTATGTATTATTTCCAATAACTCATTGGCTCGCTCCAATGTTCCGGAGAACGGAGTTTTAGTCATCTTGCCCATGAGGCATGGTCTGCAAGTATCAAATGATTCATAATCAAGTGATTCCAAAATCCATCCGCATGGGTTTCTTCATGCACTTTACACCAATATGACCTAAACGGCAGTGTCACAAAATATGTTGCACTATCATTATCAACTTTGCATCTTTTGGCATCAATATTATGAATATGTGTATCACTATGATCGAGATTCAATAAACCATTTACATTGGGTGTATGACCATAGAAGGTTTTATTCATGTAAACAGAACAACCATTATTCTCTTACTTAAATGAATAACTGTATCGCAATAAACATGATCCAATCATACTCATGCTCAATGCAAACACCAAATAACATTATTTAGGTCCAACACTAATCCCGAAGGTAGAGGGAGTGTGCGATGGTGATCTTATCAACCTTGGAATCACTTACAACACACATCATCACCTAGTCTTAACTAGTCTATGTTCATTTTGCAACTCCTATTTCGAGTTACTATCTTAGCAACTGAACCGGTATCAAATACCCATGGGCTACTATGAACACCAGTATAGCATACATCAATAACATGTATATCAAATATACCTTTTTCATTTTTCCATCCTACTTATCGGCCAAGTATTTGGGGTAGTTCCGGTTCTAGTGACCATTTCCTTTTGCAGTAGAAGCACTCAGTTTCAGGCTTAGGTCTAGCTTTGGGCTTCTTCACGGGAGTGGCAACTTGCTTGTCATTCTTCTTGAAGTTCCCTTTCTTTTCCTTTGCCCCTTTTTATTGAAACTAGTGGTCTTGTCACCATCAACACTTGATGCTTTTTCTTGATTAATACCTTCGCTGATTTCAGCATCGCGAAGAGCTCGGGAATCGTTTTCGTCATCCCTTGCATATTATAGTTCATCACGAAGTTCTAGTAGCTTGGTGATAGTTACTAGAGAACTCTGTCAATCACTATCTTATCTAGAAGATTAACTCCCACTTGATTCAAGCGATTGTACTACCCAGACATTCTGAGTACATGCTCACTGGCTGAGCCATTCTCCTCCATCTTGTAGGCAAAGTACTTGTCAGAGGTCTCATACCTCTCGACATGGGCATGAGTCTAAAATACCAACTTCAACTCTTGAAACATCTTATATGCTCCGTGGCGTTGAAAAATGTTTTTTGAAGTACCGGTTCTAAGCCATAAAGTATGGTGCACTAAACTATCAAGCAGTCATCATAGCGAGATTGTCAAACATTCATAACGTCTGCATCTGCTCCTGCAATAGGTCTATCACCTAGCGGTGCATCAAGGACATAATTCTTTTGTGCAGCAACGAGGATAATCCTCAGATCACGGACCCAATCCACATCATTGCTACTATCATCTTTCAACTTAGTTTTCTCTAGGAACATATCAAAAAATATATAGGAGCTATTTCACGAGCTATTGATCTACAACATAGACATGCAAATGCTATCAGGACTAAGTTCATAATAAATTAAAGTTCAATTAATCATATTAATTAGGAACTCCCACTTAGATAGACATCCCTCGAGTCATCTAAATGATCACGTGATCCATATCAACTAAACCATGTCCGATCATCACGTGAGATGGAGCAGTTTTCAATGGTGAACATCTCTTATGTTGATCATATCTACTATATGATTCACGTTTGACCTTTCGGTCTCCAGTGTTCCGAGGCGATGTCTGTACATGCTAGGCTCATCAAGTTTAACCCGAGTATTCCGCATGTGCAAAACTGTCTTGCACACATTGTATGTGAACGTAGAGCTTATCACACCCGATCATCACGTAACTATCGCAACAGTTCATACTCAGGGAGAACACTTATACCTTGAAATTTTAGTGAGGGATCATCTTATAATGCTACCGCCGTACTAAGCAAAATAAGATGCATAAAAGATAAACATCACATGCAATCAAAATATGTGACATGATATGGCCATCATTATCTTGTGCCTTTGATCTCCATTTCCAAAGCACCGTCATGATTTCCATCATCACCAGCTTGACACCTTGATCTCCATCGTAGCGTCGTTGTTGTCTCGCCAACTATTGCTTCTACAACTATTGCTAAAGCATAGTGATAAAGTAAAGCAATTACATGGCGTTTGCATTTCATACAATAAAGCGACAACCATAAGGCTCCTGCCAGTTGCCGATAACTTTTACAAAACATGATCATCTCACACAACAACATATATCACATCATGTCTTGACCATACCACATCACAACATGCCCTGCAGAAACAAGTTAGACGTCCTCTACTTTGTTGTTGCAAGTTTTACGTGGCTGCTGCGGGCTTCTAATAAGAACCGTTCTTACCTACGCATCAAAACCACAACGGTGATTTATCAAGTTTTCTGTTTTAACCTTCAACAAGGACCGCCGCAGTCAAATTTGATTCAACTAAAGTTGGAGAAACAGACACCCGCTAGCCACTTTTATGCAAAAATATTTGCATGTCTGTCGGTGGAGCCGGTCTCATGAACGTGGTCATGTAAGGTTGGTCCAGGCCGCTTCATCCAACAATACCGTTGAATCAAAATAAGATGTTGGTGGTAAGCACTATGATGATCACCGCCCACAACTCTTTGTGTTCGACTCGTGCATATCATCTACGCATAGACCTGGCTCGGATACCACTGTTGGGGAACGTAGCATGCAATTTAAAAAATTTACTACACTCATGCAAGATCTATCTAGGAGATGCATAGCAACGAGAGGTGGAGAGCGTGTCCACGTACCCTCGTAGACCGAAAGCGGAAGCGTTTGACAAAGCGGTTGATGTAGTCGAACTTCTTCTCGTTCCGACCGATCAAGCACCGAACGTACGACACCTCCGAGTTCTACACACGTTCATCTCGATGATGTCCCTGGAACTCTTCATCCAGAAAAGTGTCGAGGGAGAGTTTCGTCAGCATGACGGCGTGGTGACGGTGATGGTGAAGTGATCCGCGCAGGGCTTCGCCTAAGCACTACGACAATATGACCAGAGACGTAAACTGTGGAGGGGGGAGGGGGCGCCGCACACGGCTAACAATGTTTGTAATGTGTTCTAGCGGTGCCCCCCACATATATATAGGTTGGAGGGGAGGGGAGGCAGCCAACGGGGTGCCCCAAGTAGGAGGAATCCTACTTGGGGTCCTCCGAATTCGACCTCCCCCCTTTCCTATTCCTATTCGGAGTAGGAAGGGAAGAGGGGGAAGGGGGAATCATATTCCCTTTTTCCTTTCCTCCTTCCCCTTTTCTACTCCAATTTGGGCAGCCCATACAGGGGGGTGGGTGATACGTCTCCAACGTATCTACTTTTTCTCACGCTTTTCCTCTTGTTTTGGACTCTAATTTGCATGATTTGAATGAAACTAACCCGGACTGACTCTGTTTTCAGAAGAACTACCATGGTGTTGTCTTTGTGCTAAAATAAAAGTTCTCGGAATGGAACGAAACTTTGCGAGGATTTTTTATATCAATAATAAGAATTTCCGGAGCCAAGACCTGCCGGAGAGGGGCACCTGTGTGGGCACAACCCACCAGGGCGCGCCCCCTCTCTTGGCGCGCCCAGGTGGGTTGTACCCACCTGGTGGCCCCGCAGACGACCCCCCTGATACTATAAAATCACATTATTCCAGAAAAAAAATCAGGGTATTTGATACTGGTTCTGTTGCTCATATTTGCAACTCGAAACAGGGGCTACGGATTAAGCGAAGAATGGCTAAGGACGAGGTGACGATGCGCGTGGCAAATGGTTCCAAAGTCGATGTGATCGCGGTCGGCACCCTACCTCTACATCTACCTTCTGGATTTGTTTTAGACCTGAATAATTATTATTTGATGCCAGCGTTGAGCATGAACATTATATCTGGATCTTGTTTGATGCGAGACGGTTGTTCGATTAAATTAGAGAATAATGGTTGTTCTATTTATATGAGTAATATCTTTTATGGTCATGCACCCCTGATAAGTGGTATATTTTTGTTGAATCTCGACAGTAGTGATACACATATTCATACTATTGAAGCCAAAAGATATAAGTTTAATAATGATAGTGCAACTTATCTGTGGCACTACCGTTTAGGTCATATTGGTGTAAAGCGCATGAAGAAACTCCATGCTAATGGGCTTTTGGAATCACTTGATTATGAATCACTTGATACTTGCGAACCATGCCTCATGGGCAAGATGACTAAGACTCCGTTCTCCGGAACAATGGAGCGAGCAACAGACTTGTTGGAAATAATACATACTGATGTATGCAGTCCGATGAGTGTTGACGCTCGCGGCGGGTATCGTTATTTCTGACCTTCACAGATGATTTGAGCAGATATGGGTATATCTACTTGATGAAACATAAGTTTGAAACATTTGAAAAGTTCAAAGAATTTCAGAGTGAAGTGGAAAATCATGGTAACAAGAAAATAAAGTTTCTACGATCTGATCGTGGAGAATATTTGACTTACGAGTTTGGTCTTCATTTGAAACAATGTGGAATAGTTTCGCAACTCACGCCACCTGGAACACCACAGTGTAATGGTGTGTCGGAACGTCGTAACCGCACTTTATTAGATATGGTGCGATCTATGATGTCTCTTACTGATTTACCGCTATCGTTTTGGGGTTATGCTTTAGAGACGGCTGCATTCACGTTAATTAGGGCACCATCTAAATCCGTTGAGATGACACCTTATGAACTGTGGTTTGGCAAGAAACCCAAGTTGTCGTTTCTGAAAGTTTGGGGCTGCGATGCTTATGTGAAAAAGCTTCAACCTGATAAGCTCGAACCCAAATCGAAGAAATATATCTTCATAGGATACCCAAAGGAGACTATTGGGTACACCTTCTATCACAGATCTAAAGGCAAGATATTCGTTGCCAAGAATGGATCCTTTCTAGAGAAGGAGTTTCTCTCGAAAGAAGTGAGTGGGAGGAAAGTGGAACTTGATGAGGTAATTGTACCTTCTCCCGAATAGGAAAGTAGTTCATCACAGACATCAGTTCCAGTGATTCCTACACCAATTAGTGAGGAAGCTAATGATAGTGATCATGAAACTTCAGATCAAGTTACGACTGAACCTCGTAGGTCAACCAGAGTATGATCCGCACCAAATTGGTACGGTAATACTGTTCTAGATGTCATGTTACTAGACCATGACGAACCTACGAACTATGAGGAAGCGATGATGAGCCCAGATTCCGCAAAATGGCTTGAGGCCATGAAATCTGAGATGGGATCCATGTATGAGAACAAAGTGTGGACTTTGGTTGACTTGCCCGATGATCGGCAAGCCATCGAGAATAAATGGATCTTCAAGAAGAAGACTGACGCTGACGGTAATGTTATTGTCTACAAAGCTCGACTTGTTGCGAAAGGTTTTCGACAAGTTCAAGGAGTTGACTACGATGAGACTTTCTCACCCGTAGCGATGCTTAAGTCTATCCGAATCATGTTAGCAACTGTCGCATTTTATGATTATGAAATTTGGCAAATGGATGTCAAAACTGCATTCCTGAATGGATTTCTGGAAGAAGAGTTGTATATGATGCAACCAAAAGGTTTTGTCAATCCAAAGGATGCTAACAAAGTGTGCAAGCTCCAGCAATCCATTTATGGACCGGTGCAAGCCTCTCGGAGTTGGAATAAACGTTTTGATAGTGTGATCAAAGCATATGGTTTTATACAGACTTTTGGAGAAGCCTGTATTTACAAGAAAGTGAGTGGGAGCTTTGTAGCATTTCTAATATATGTGGATGACATATTGTTGATTGGAAATGATATATAATTTCTGGATAGCATAAAAGGATACTTGAATAAGAGTTTTTCAATGAAAGACCTCGGTGAAGCTGCTTATATATTGGGCATAAAGATCTATAGAGATAGATCAAGACGCTTAATTGGACTTTCACAAAGCACATACCTTGATAAGATTTTGAAGAAGTTCAAAATGGACCAGTCAAAGAAAGGGTTCTTGCCTGTGTTACAAGGTGTGAAGTTGAGTGAGACTCAATGCCCGACCACTGTAGAAGATAGAGAGAAAATGAAAGTCATTCCCTATGCTTCAGCCATAGGTTCTATCATGTATGCAATGCTGTGTACCAGACCTGGTGTGTGCCTTGCTATAAGTATAGTAGGGAGGTACCAAAGTAATACATGAATGGATCACTTGACAGCGGTCAAGAACATCCTGAAATACCTGAAAAGGACTAAGGATATTTTTCTCGTTTATGGAGGCGACAAAGAGCTCATCGTAAAAGGTTACGGCGATGCAAGCTTTGACAGTGATCCGGATGACTCTAAGTCGCAAACCGGATATGTGTTTATATTGAACGGTGGAGCTGTCAGTTGGTGCAGTTCTAAGCAGAGTGTCGTGGCGGGATATACGTGTGAAGCGGAATACATAGCTGCTTCGGAAGCAGCAAATGAAGGAGTCTGGATGAAGGAGTTCATATCCGATCTAGGTGTCATACCTAGTGCATTGGGTCCAATGAAAATCTTTTGTGACAATACTGGAGCAATTGCCTTGGCGAAGGAATCCAGATATCACAAGAGAACCAAGCACATCAGGAGACGCTTCAATTCCATCTGTCATCAAGTGTCGGAAGGAGACATAGAGATTTGCAAGACACATACGGATCTGAATGTTGCAGACCCGTTGACTAAGCCTATCTCACGAGCAAAACATGATCAACACCAATACTCCATGGGTGTTAGAATCATTACAATATAATCTAGATTATTGACTCTAGTGCAAGTGGGAGACTGAAGGAAATAAACCCTAGAGGCAATAGTAAAGTTGTTATTTATATTTCCTTATATCATGATAAATGTTTATTATTCAAGCTAGAATTGTATTAACCGGAAACTTAATACATGTGTGAATACATAGACAAACAGAGTGTCACTAGTATGCCTCTACTTTGACTAGCTCGTTAATCAAAGATGGTTAAGTTTCCTAGCCATAGACATGTGTTGTCATTTGATGAACGGGATCACATCATTAGAGAATGATGTGATTGACTTGACCCATCCGCTAGCTTAGCACTATGATCGTTTAGTTTATTGCTATTGCTTTCTTCATGACTTATACATGTCCCTATGACTATGAGATTATGCAACTCCCGAATACCGGAGGAACACTTAATGTGCTATCAAACATAACAACGTAACTGGGTGATTATAAATGTGCTCTACAGGTGTCTCCGATGGTGTTTGTTGGGTTGGCATAGATCGCGATTAGGATTTGTCACTCCGTGTTTGGGAGAGGTATCTCTGGGCCCTCTCGGTAATGCACATCACTATAAGCCTTGCAAGCAATGTGACTAATGAGTTAGTTGCGGGATGATGCATTACGGAACGAGTAAAGAGACTTGCCGGTAACGAGATTGAACTAGGTATTGAGATACCGACGATCGAATCTCGGGCGAGTAACATACCGATGACAAAGGGAACAACGTATGTTGTTATGCGGTTTGACCGATAAAGATCTTCGTAGAATCTGTAGGAACCAATATGAGCATCCAGGTTCCGCTATTGGTTATTGACCGGAGATGAGTCTTGGTCATGTCTACATAGTTCTCGAACCCGTAGGGTCCGCACGCTTAATGTTCGATGATGACCGGTATTTTGAGTTTATGTGTTTTGATGTACCGAAGGTTGTTCGGAGTCCCAGATGTGATCACGGACATGATGAGGAGTCTCGAAATGGTCGAGACATAAAGAATGATATATTGGAAGATGTTATTCGGACACCAGATAAATATCGGAGTGCCGGAAGGGTTATCGGAACTACCGGAGAAGTAATGGGCACTAGTAAAAAAAGACACATCCGTGACATTTTGGGCTGAACGAATTTTTTTCTGTCATACATATGACACTTCTATGACGATAATTGTGACAAAACCCGGTATCATCATAGATGTGGTGGGCTCCTACTTCTATGACAAAAAATCATGACAGAAAATGGGCTTTTCGTCCTGGGCGGGCCGGAGATGTAGCTGCATGACATTCTTTGGGCCGTCCATGGCGGAAAAAAACCGTGGTAGAAGCGAGGACGAGGAAAATTTCGGGGAGTTCCCGGTTACCGTGGGAGGTCGGGGGCCGAGCGATGCGCGTTTCTCTCATACACGTGCGCGTGTGTGTGCGAGGCGTTGGCTCTAACTGAACCCGAGCGATTGCACTGCAGGCTACGCGTTACTGAACCCGAGCGATCGATCGATGGCTATTAATTGAACCCGATCGAGCGATTCCTTCGCTACTGTTGCTAACTGAAGCCGATCGATACTACCTCTAGGATGAACAGTGAGCGTTGCGGGGGGGTTTGGATGAACAGTGAGCGGTGGCGTTGCCTCTGGATGAACAGGACCCCGTGGTGTGGTGGAGGGCTGGATGAATAGTAGATGGTGGAGGGGTGGTTGAACAGGACCCCGTGGTGTGGAGGGCTGGATGAATAGTAGACGGTGGAGGGGTGCCCGTGGTGGGGTGGTTGAAGAGGACCCCGTCGTGTGGAGGGCTGGATGAACAGTAGATGGTGGAGGGGTGCCCGTGGAGGGGTGGTTGAACAGTAGCCGGTGGAGTAGCGCGCGGTGGAGGCTGGATGAACAGGAGCCCGTGGAGGCTGGAGGAGGTCGACGGTAGCCCGTGGAGGCTGGAGGAGGTCGACGGTGGAGATGAACAGTATCCCGTGGAGTCCCGTTTTGCGGTACGCCACACCCCTCCCGATGAAGAGGACCCCCGTTTCGACCGTAGGAGGTCCGTTTCGTCCGTTTTGCGGTACGCCACACCCCTCCTGATCAACAGGACCCCCGTTTCGACCGTAGGTGGTCCGTTTCCTCTGTTTTGCGGTACGCCACACCCCTCCCGATCAACAGGACCCCCGTTTCGACCGTAGGAGGTTCGTTTCCTGCGTTCTGCGGTACGCCAGGCCTCGTTTCCATCACCTGTTCCTTCCAAGCCCTGCCGATGAACACGACACGCATTCCGTTCCGACCCAGCTGGTTGGCTCCCACGCGTTCCGTTGCCTCCTGATGAACACGACGCATTTCGTTGCCTCCCCATGAACACGACGCATTCCGTTGCCTCCCCATGAACACGACGACGACGCTGTTTCTCCGTTCCGACCCAGCCATGTACACGAGCCCTGGCCGTACATATGCGCGAGTAGGCGTTCGAGACCCCGACCGTATGTACACATACGTGGACGTATTTTCTTTCTTGCACCCTGGCCGTTGTACGTACGTGTACATGCTACGTGCGCGCCTCTACTACGACACGTATGCGCCTCTACTACGACACGTGCGCGCCTCTACATCGACCAGTATATATGTACGTACACGTTCGCGACCAGAATGACAACGCTACGTACGCTTCGACCAGGTGGGTCCCGACTGTCAGGCACTTCCTTGCGTGCGAAGATGTAGCTGGTGGGTCCCAGCAGTCAGGGGGGCGAATCGTTTTGTTTTTCTTGCCCGGACGCACTTCCTTGCGTGCGAAGGTGTAGCTGGTGGGTCCTAGCAGTCAGGGGGAAACGTTTTTTTCGCGAAATACGGTGGCCCGTCCGGTGGGTCCCCGCTATCAGGTGGAGGAATAATTATTCTGCACGTAATAAGGAGGTACTTCTTTGCTGCGGCCGTGGACCCAGCTGTCAGCCTCTCCACGTACAGTCCACGTCCGATGGAGGCTGTTCCTTGACCACGTTGACCACGCTGCGCCGAGAGCACCAGGGCGGTGGACGACGGCGAGGCCTAGGAAGGGGACGACGCGGAGCCGGGGAAGACGCGGCAGTGGATGCCCACGCGTAGAGGAGTACGAGGGTTCACTGGTTCGCTGCGGTGTGAGGCTACCGTCGCTGCAGAATAACAGGGTGTGTGGGTGAGTAGAGGGATGGCCTGGCCAGTGGTGGGAGTAGTAGGGGGCGGTGAGGCCTCCGCCGCATCGCAGCCGGCCACGGGAGGCAGGAGCACGAGGCACGACCGGCGCTGGTTTGGGCGGCTGGAGCAAGAAGACCAGAGGTTGAAGAAGCACTACGGCCGTTGGATGGACATCGTACGGTCACTGGAGCTAGAATCGTGCATATTGACTAAGTTGACAAAGCCCTCCGTCCCCGTCAACTTAGTAGGCCCACAAGTCAGCCTTCCACTATACTGGGTCCCAGCTAACAGGGGGAGTATTCATTTTTTGTGCGTAATAAGGAGGCACTTCCTTGCGTGTGAAGATATAGCTGGTGGGTCCGAGCTGTCAGCGGCGGTAATGTTTTTTTCGCAAAATACAGAGGCCCTTTCGGTGGGTCCCTGATGTCAGGTGGAGGAATCATTATTTTGCGCGTAATAAGGAGGCATTTCCTTGCGTGCGGCCGTGGACCCAGCTGTCGGCCTCTCAACGTACAGTCCACTTCAGATGCATGTCGGTCGTTGACCACGTTGACCAGGCCGCGCTGAGAGCACCAGGGCGGTGGACAACGGCGAGGCCTAGGAAGGGAACGACCCGGAGGCAGGGAAGACTTGGCAGTTGTTTCCCTCACGGAGGGGAGTACGACTATACGAGGGTTTACTGGTTCGTCTGTCGTCGCCGGAGAATAACAGCAGGTGTGGGTGAGTAGAGGGATGGCTAGGCCAGCGATGAGAGTACGGTGGGGCGGTGAGGCCTGTGCGGCAGCAGAGCCGGCCGTGGGGAGGAGGGAGCAGGCAGTCCCGTCGGCGCTTGTTTGAGCGGCTAGAGCAGGAAGAGCAGAGATTGAAGAAGCACGACGGCCGTTGGATGGACATCGTACGGTCACTGGAGCTAGAATCGTTCATATTGACTAAGTTGACAAAGCCCTCCGTCCCCGTCAACTTAGTAGGCCCAGAAGCGAGCCTCCCACCATGGTGGGTCCCAGCTAGCAGGGGGAGTATTCATTTTTTCTGTGCGTAATAAGGAGGCACTTCCGGTGGGTCCGAGCTGACAGCGGGGGGAATGTTTTTTCGCGAAATACGGTGGTCCGTGCGGTGGGTCCCAGCAGTCAGGGGCAAATGTTTTTTTTCGCGAAATACGGTGGCCCGTCCGGTGGGTCCCAGCAGTCAGGGGGAAACGTTTTTTCCGCGAAATACTGGTGGCCCGTCCGGTGGGTCCCTGCTGTTAGGTGGAGGAATAATTATTTTGCGCGTAATAAGGAGGCACTTCCCTGCGGCTGCCGTGGACCCAGCTGTCAGCCTCTCCACGTACAGTACTCTTCCGATGGAAGTCGGTCATTGACCACATTGACCACGCCGCGCTGAGAGCACCATGGCGGTGGACGACGGCGAGGCCTAGGAAGGGGACGATGCGGAGCCGGGTAAGACGCGGCAGTGGATGCCCACGCGGAGAGGAGTACGAGGGTTCACTGGTTCGGCTGCGTGTGAGGCTGCCGTCGCCGCAGAATAACAGGGTGAGTGGGTGAGTGGAGGGATGGCCTGGCCAGCGGTGGGAGTAGTATGGGGACGGTGAGGCCTCCGCGGCAGCACAGCCGGCCACAGGAGGCAGGAGCATGCGGCACGACCGGCGCTGCTTTGGGCGGCTGGGGCAAGAAGACCAGAGGTTGAAGAAGCACTACGGCCGTTGGATGGACATCGTTGACCACGCCGCGCCTAGAGCACCAGGGCGGTGGACGACGGCGAGGCCTACGAAGGGAATGACACGGAGCCGGGGAAGACACGGCAGTGGCTGCCCACGCGGTGGAGAGTACGAGGGTTGACTGGTTCGGCTGCCGTTGCCGGAAAATAACAGGAGGTGTGGGTGAGTAGAGGGATAGACAGGCCAGGGATGCGAGTATGATGGGGCCGTGAGGCCTGCCCGGCAGCACTGCCGTCCACGGGAGGCGGGAGCAGGCGGTTCCGACGGCGCTGGTTTGGGCGGCTGGGGCAGGAAGATCAGAGACTGAAGAAGCACAATTGCCGTTAGATTGACATCTAACGGTCTGACGCTGGTAGAGTCGATTGTTGACTAAGTTTCTTTTTTGAGAAACCTTGTGTATGCATGAACTTAGTAGGCCCACAAGTCAGCCTCCAAATCTGTGGCAGACAACATAAGGCCCATTTGCTATTTTTATAATTTGCAGCCCATTTGCTAATTCTTAAGTAATTTATTACAGCCCATTTTCTGCCCAGGACCACGGTCAAAAAGTTCAACCTTATTTTGCATATTTCGATGGAGTCCGAACTGTTGTAATCCCGAAATGATAAACATTTTTTTAAGAACTTATTGATTTGCCAAAAAAATCATTTTGTTTTTGTAAGCAAATAAGACGTGGGACAATTAAGTTGGTTTAAGGGAAAACCAGTGGTAAAAAAATCAGCGCTGGGTGGGAAAAACAACAAAAATAAGGATGTAAATATGAAAAGGGAACTTTATGTGTTTTCAATGTAATGATACGTGTATATGAACTAGTAAAACTATAGGTAAATATTAGAAAACGGATATAGGACATGCGTTTCAAGAGGAAAATAGAACTGGGTTGTGTGTTTGATTCAGTAAAAAAAACTGCCTGCGGATGTTGTAAGACAAAATATAACTAATGCTGGCGGGCCAGAGGCCAGTAGATACCTGCTGGATCTTTGTGCCCCGTTGTCATCATGGGCTGGGCCTGTTAAAAACAAAACCAACCCTGGGCAGTCTACAGCCCAGTTGAAACTTGCTCGACCTGAAAAAACAATATACGTGCTCAATAAACGAGAGAATTCTGCAAGTACAGACTGATAACTGGGATGCAGCACGGATATTGTTTTTTTATCATGATAATAAGTGCATGCACTTGTTTCGAAAAAATTGGAGAACTGGGAATTCGAATGGCGGGTGCTTATGCTACCCATCAAATAAAAATCAGGTGCCTGAAAATTCGTTTCGAAACTAATGATTCAGCTTTATATCCACGTCGACCCTCGGCATGATGGTTGGAAGCAAATGCAAGTTCATACCAAAAGATCGTTAAGAACAATACCAACTTGCGGACGACAAGGTAGTACAACTACCAATACCAAACTAACTTATAATCTTTTTACTCCTGGCCCTAGTGTTCGTCTGGTAGAAAATCTTGCAGAGGACCAGCTCCCGCTCTTTCTCTTGGTCCAGGTCCCCGAGGTGGTACTGGTGCGTCACCTAGTTGGTCCTCTGCTGGTCGAAGTTCTTGTTGGTGTGCAGCACCAGAACCTTTTTTGCTGCCCGTCTGCCGGCCGTTGACCATCACCGGCAAGGTATTGTCGGTCTTGTGCCACATCGCATGCATGCCCCTTTTGAACGCCTTGGAATTGCGCTGGAAGAAATGCTTCCTTAGGCCACTCAGTGTGATACCTGCAGTATTGTGGAATACAGGTTTTAGTGTACCTAGTTGGCATTTTCATAACATCTTTGGCATGTTGCAGTCACTTGTTTCACTCTTTATTAACTGTCAAATTGTAATTGCTTCACTAGGTCTGCATCTAAAAAGAAAAACAGAGCTATAAACAAAGGAATATGTTTGTGCAAGTAGACGGCCGATCGGTGTCTTACCTGGAAGTTTCTCAGTTTGGGTGTAGCATATGCCGTGCTCGCTGTCGATGGTTGGTATGAACAAATCGATGAGAGACTGAAATCTCGCGCTGTCATCACTCACTTTGGCCTCAAGGTGCTCGATCAGCTCCTGATCCGTGGGATCGAACTTGACGCCAGCCGGCAGCACCGGCCAATCCTTCTTCGACTTGCATCGGTAATTCCAGTTATATGGTACTCAATGTATGATCAATCGACTGTTTTAAGCGAATGATGAAAGATTTCGACAGATAAGTGGTACTCCAAATCTGAAGTCCAGAATACCCGAACACGCCGCCGGGATTCTTGTGTCACCTCACGCGCAGCGTGTTGTCACGTCAATTCAATGTGTGGACATGATGAATAATTTGACCGACGTATACTAGTGCTGCTACTGTACTACTTACTAGTCATATTTAGTGTCACAATTTACACATAGGTTTAACTAACAAGTACGCACTTGAAGCCTAACTGATATATATATATATATGGCTTCTGCACAGCATCTCCATCATCATTATCAGTACATCCTATGCAGGTGAGTTAGGATGCACTTGATCCCAGGAAGGTATCTATCCTTCAAACCAGAGGAGTGCTTCAAACTAACAGCAGTACATAATATCCAACAAAAGAGGGTCGTGCTACAGCAGCAGAATACATGGCTCAGTCTAGATACCAGCACGAATCAAGTTGTGCATATTTGCTGTTGGCATGAACCACATCGCCGCATGTCGGGTTTGCAAAAGCCATCCATCGCATGGAAGCTTGATGCCTTTCACACACTGAAGATTATCTGGCAACAAGTTGTGTCGACGAATCTCTGGATATGGTGATTCATGAAACCCATGGTATGATGTGTAAACACAACCCCCTCGCGAATGGAAGTTGCATAGCACAGTAATCATCGCCGGTGATATGATCGATGATTGGTTGGATGATCGGATAATTGAGCCCGAGGAACAAGGAGTGGTTGCCGAGGCTGTAAACCAGCCTCCAGTTGAATACGCCTGGCCCAACGGAGCTGGGATCTTTCTCGAACATGAAGCAGCCATAGCCATCAATGTCACGAACGCCCCACGCATTGTACTGCATGTGGTTTGATGGAATGGTTTGGTCAATTTGGTACGTGCGAATGAGCATCAAATGACCGCCGTCAGCTGAACGAGCGATAAACCACCACCCATCGGCTGGTATGATTCCAGGTCCTGGAATCATGAAGGCTAGCGCATTTGCGTCTACTGCAACAATTCAAATTGGAGACCAAAAGGACAAAAATAAACAATCATGTTCAGAGTATGTGTGGAATTAAGATTATTATAACAGTGACACATATCATAGACAGAGAATTGCAATGCCATGGTCATAATCATACCCCAAGTTAAAAAAATAAGCCAATGGCTTTCATATTCTAGCAATATGTCATGGTTCAAACATCATGTAACAATGAGAGGAAAACAGCTATGACAGCGCCTACTCATATTCTACCATAGCACTTACTACTACTGTTCTCATATCAACTCTAAGCAATAACATGCGTTGTTATAAAAATCTTGTAAACGAGAGTAACATATAGCAATCATGATGTTATGCTCATAATATGTACTCTGACAATCATTAGATGCCAATTGTTCTCATATCAACTCTAACAATAACATATGTGTTCATAAAAATCTAGGAAATGAGAGGAACATATAGCAATGATGTGGTTATAGACATGCTATGCATTCTAAATTTGTAACAAATGAACACGCAGTCGTATTCATAAGGTAAAGATGAGATGAGACAGAACAATTACACGACGATAGATTCCACCAGTATAGGCAGCCAATCTGTGCGTCGACCGCGTAAACGATGCCATCGTGCACTATAGCATCAGACAGAAATGTTGCCTCAACGGGATTGATGATGAGCCATAACCATGTATGGCGACCGGATTCTAGATAGATAAATCCCATGTTGAACAAGGCAATGAGCTTGCAATCCATGTAGTCTTCTGATGGTGTGGGCACTTCGCAGATTACAACTTTCTGCAAACAGAGGTCGAGCCAAAAGCTTGACGCGTCTCGTGCATAGTAGGCAGGAGTGTCCGGCGGGCCGCGAGGCTCGATGGCGGCAGTATCCAACGATGGAAGGTTGATCTCTCGCTGGGTGTAGATATCCACGAGACGCCACGGACTACCGGTGTGGTGGATGAGGACGATCCAATTGGCCTTCATGCCCGCCCAGTAGTGGCCGCGCATGAAGGACAGGTGGACGGGTAGTGGTAGCATGTCGAGGGGCACCACGGCAACCTCCGTAGGATCATCAAGTTGGTGTCTGGGCCACCTGCGAGGATCGGGCATCAGCAAGAAGGGTGTCTTGAAAAGAGCCAGCCAGTTGCAGATGAGTAGACGGTACAAAGACATCGAGCATGCGGCCAGACGGACAGTGCTGAGTAGGTCCATACGACTACAGATCTGCTCCAAGAGAACATCGGGGAGGTAATTCCAATCGCGTCTCTGCGTGTCAGTCGGTTCTGCCATTGGGGTTTTCGGTGCCTGCGAGCCAGCGGGGAAATGGATTCGGGCGGGCGAGCGAAGAAGCTTCTCCTCGTGTGGCCGAGCAGTGAGCGGGGGGGGGGGGTATGGTACGCGCGAGCTACCAAGGAAGATGGCGCGGGCGGGCGAGCAGTGAGCGGGTGAAAGGATCTAGATGACGACTAGAGGGGGGGGGGGTGAATAGGCATTTTAAAAACTGTTACGGATTTGGCTTTATCCTAATGCGGAATTAAACTAAACGGATACCTTTCAAGCACAAATCCTAAATATGCTAGGCTCAACTAAGTGCACCAACAACCTATGCTAAACAAGATAGGCACTTAAGGAAACTAGCAAGCACAAACTATATCACAAGATATGGAAATGTAGGAACAACTAAGCAATTCAACTAGCACAAGATATATCAATATGAGCAAGTATGAATTGCGGTAAGTAAAGGGTGTGGGTAAGAGATAACCACAAGTGAGTCGGAGACGCGCATTTATCCCGAAGTTCACACTCGTGAGAGTGCTAATCTCCGTTAGAGCGGTGCCGAAGCCAAAGCTCCGGGGCGTCACCAAGTGACTCACCGTATTCTCCTTTTCGAGTCACCCCCAACGGATGAGCCTCGATTCACTCGGGGTTGGTCTTGAAGGCGACCACCACACCTTTACAAACTTCTCCGGAGCACACCACAAGCAAGGAAGCTTCCGGAGGAACTTGACCACCTAGGCCACTTCAACACCCTTCCCCGGAGCACACCACAAGAGGAAGCTTCCGGGGGAACCTTGGCCACATAGGCCTCTTCACAATCTTCACAATGAATATCACCAAACCGTCTAGGAGGCCGAAACCTCCAAGAGTAATAAACTCACGGACTCTCACTCGAACTAATCGATGTGGGGAGCTCAAACCAATGCAACAAATGCAATGCAATGCCAAGCAACAAATGCTCAACACACTCTCTCAATCTCACAAGATGCACTTTTGAAAGTAGGAGATTGAGGAGAGGGGATGCAATGGATATGATCAACAAATGGCTCACAAATCCATCCACAAATCCCCCTTCACATAGAGGGGAGAAAGGGCTTTGGGAGAGGTGTAGAGAGGCTCAAAATGGTGTTTTGAAAGTGTAAGAACCAACCCCCAACCGGTGGGAGGAAAGGGCCCTTAAATAGCCAAACTCAGAAACTAGCCGTTGGGGCTCCAACGGGCATTTCCTGGGAACCCCGTGTGCACGGGGGTTTAGACCCCGTGCCCACGGGGTCCCGTGCGCACGGTACAAGCCCCGTGCACATGGGGCCCCGTGCCCACGGGGGTCAAATACCCCGTGCACACGGAGTCCCCAGGACAGCCAGCAGCAGCCCACTAAAACGTTGATAACTTTGGCATACGGACTCCGAATTCGATGATCTTGGGCTCGTTTTGAAGCTATGGAAAAGCCCAAGGTCCTCAGATAGAGAACCACCCAAGATCAACAAGAAAGAATGATGCAAGAAATGCAAAGGTTTGAGCTCTCTACATGCGACGTGATCAAGCTACTTGCCCGAGAGTCCCTCTTGATAGTACGGCTATCAAACCTATAATCCGGTCTCCCACCAAGCACTATGAGACCGGCAAAACTAGGAAAACCTAGCTAAGGTATACCTTTGCCTTGCACATTCAACTTGAGCTTGATGATGACTTTAATGCTTGCCTCAAGTTGGAATCCCTTTCTTGTCCACGACCACTTGGTGAAGATACTCGAATTGCTTCCTCATGATGCAATGAGGGAAGCCTTATCTCAAGCCCATCTTCACATGCACATTATCATGATGTGGACCGCAAGCTTCAAAGCATATAACCTCCGGCTTCTCATCTTGCACCTGGACTCCCCGAACTCGATGACCATCACCACTTGATGTCATCTCATCTTGCACTTGGACTCCTCGAATCCGATGACCATCACCACTTGATGTCATCCACACATAGGCTACACGAGATCTTTCCTTTTGATGCAAGCCTATGAGAAACACCTAACCCACATAGACATAACAAACATATAGCATGGGTTAGGTAACAAAGCACAATTCACAATTACTTACCATACCACTAGATCACTTGATCTCACGTGGTACATTGTTTGTGCTTTGTGAGTTGACCACTTAGATATACTCTTCGAGCTTCATCTTGGTCAACCAACATCTTTACTTCAAGCTCCATCTTGGTTTCTTGAAAGCCACAATGAACTCTTCATTTCACTTCATTGCTTCAAGACAATATCACCAAAGACTCTTTCATGACCATATCAAGTTCCATTATGAATATCATCTTGGTCACCACTTGCCCTTCTAAAAACTCCATCCCAAACTCTTGAGAGGCATAATGAATTCGTCACTCTAATTGCTTGCTTCAAGACTTGATCAACATGATCTTGTCTTGAGAGGCATAATGAATTCTCCACTCTAGTTGCTTGCTTCAAGGCTTGATCAACCGAAACCCAACACATGAGCTCACCATGATCTTGTCTTGAAACCATAACTCGAATTCTTCTCTTTGATTATTCTCTCAAGCCTTGATCCTCAGAAGACCAACTTGAAACCTCGCTGGATATGGAATCTCGAGAGCCAACACCTAGGCCCCGTGAGCACGGGGTATCCAGAGAGTTGACACTCGACCCCGTGCGCACGGTATAAGCCCGTGTGCATGGGGTATCCAGAGAGGGATACCATGAGGACTTCTTCGGATGCTTTGATGGCAATCTTCACATAACAACCCAAAGAACTTCAAGCATCACTATGGAACATATCTTCATATAAGATCCAATGCACTTGATGCTCCATAGGAATTGTCATTTAATACCAAAGCTTAGAGCAAATATAACTTCATCTATATGGACTTCATCCTTGATTCCATCCAATATCCTTGAGGCATTATCTTCATATATATGGACTTCATCCTTGATTCCATCCAATATCCTTGAGGCACCATCTATGGACAAAACCTTCAAATATATCTCACTGAAAACATTAGTCCATAGAGATTGTCATTCAATTACCAAAACCACACTTAGGGGCTACATGCCCTTTCAATCTCCCCCATTTTGGTAATTGATGACAATCTCAACAAGAGGGTTTATATAATGAATTTAAAACAAGTATGCAATCTATCCGAGAATAAATTGAATACTTGAGGTGGTTTTGATAGCCTCAAATATCACAAAGATAGTTGATGTTATCAAAACCGGTTGTACTAGCATCGAAATACTACACAAGAATTTGATGCTAGTAGAACCACACTATATAGAGCAAACTCCCCCACAATATATGCATGGAAGAACTTGGTGGAGTTTCCTCTATATACACATCCATGCAACAACCACAACAAATGTAGATATGTAGAACCACACTATATAGAGCAAACTCCCCCACAATATATGCATGGAAGAACTTGGTGGAGTTTCCTCTATATACACATCCATGCAACAACCACAACAAATGTAGATATGCATGAACCAACCTACTTCACCTAAACCCTCTAAACTTCTCCCCCATTGGCAACAAGTGCCAAAATGGAGAAAAAATCTAGAAGACCAATATAGTATGAGTTCCTCCTTAATTTGTGCATTTCTCATATTGTGAGTGGAATCAAATGCACATATCCAGTTACGAACAAATGAAGAAATTCACACTATATTGAGGATCCATAAAATGCACCAAAAAGATATTATGATATGAGCATAGGAGTGTTCTAAAGAACATAGAGAAGCTCCCCATGATTTGTGCATTATTTAGTTTTGTACTTGGATACAACGTGCACAAAATAGGATCATCACTTGACTAAGCAAGGGTCCAAAATATATCCAACAACTCATGAGTGCAATGATATATGCAATACATACAAGCACTCACTACTCAACCTCTTACCGGATCCACCAAAGAATAAAAAGAGACAATTCCAAGGACCGGCAAGGAAACGAAAGGATATCAAAGAGGGATATGCACTTTCTCATGTGTATAAGTTTCTTACGTGGCCAATAATCATCAAGATGAGCATCCACAAAGAAACTTGCACACACAAAAAGATACAAAAGATAAGAACATGATATCCAAGAATGAATCCATTATTTATACAAACTTGATCTTAGCGATAGGGCTTTGTCACATGGCACATGGCACAAGGCACATGGCGCAAACTGATCTCATTTGCATAAAAATGAATTACTAAGCATGAGAGCAAATACCACAACCAAAAAGATTGTTTCTTGCAATTTTATCAATATTGCACATAAGAGCACTTTGAGGAATTGGTATGCAATAAATTGCTTAATTGGCATATTTGGGATAAGTGAACCATGAGCATGGTTTTATAGATCCCCATGATATGCTTCTTCTCAAAAGTCTCATAGATGCAATAAGGAGGTTTAAGCTGTTGCAAGAAACACAAACTCAACAAGTACTAAACATGCCATGATGCAACATACACAATGTTGACTCTAATTTAAACAAACGCATGAAGTAAGTACTTGTTACCGAGAGAGCATTGGTTCAAGGGGCCCTTGATCTAGCCCATGAACATGAGGGACTTGATCTTGTTCTTGGATAGGTAAATGATCTCCCATAGCACCTTGCTCTTGTGTTGGGGTGATGACTTCCCTTGTGGTGGATCCACAAGAGGGGCTCTTACTCCTTCTTCTTCTACATGGACAAGGGGTGTTTCTTGTGGAAGAATATGACCAATCCCCATTGTACTTGTAGCTTGGGAAGGAGCCTCATCACCTACAACACTTGAAACAGGTTGCTCCGCATGGAAGCTGTTATTCTCATCACACTCCACATTCACCATTTCCTCAATACATCCCGTGGATTTATTGAGAATACAGTAAGTGTGGGAGTTTGATGCATATCCAACAAAAAGACCCAAATTATGTTAACCGGGTTGAATTGATGAGAATGAAACACTTACAACCGAATCGGGTTTTCATTTATCTTCTCCCTCAAATCAAAGAATCAACCAAGCTTGGCTCTAATAATTTTCCATGGTGTCTCCACCTTCCTTGTGAATAAGCCAAGCATCCAATGCTTCTCCACAGTACCTAAAGCACATTAAGGTACAATTTGGTCCCCAAACATATTGGGTCCGAAGTAGTTAGGACAACCACAATATATAGGGCAAACTCCACATTAAATATGTGCAAAAGGATATGAACTTGAAGTTCATGCACACTCTTAACCATTAATGATTTTATGGAGTTTACCCTACATAGAGGATCAAGTAGCAAGCAAGGCATGAAGAAGAATATAAATAAATATGCATGCTCATGCCTGCCAAGATCCAGAGAGATACGATTTGGACAAAAGAACACTTAACCGAAGAATACTCCGATAATATCACAAAGTATTCAAGTTGTCCAAATTATATCAAAGTGACGAATCCACACAGGACCGCACACAAAGTACAACATATGAACTAAGCAAAAACCAAAGAGCATATAGGATACACAATACACACATGCTCAAAGGCTTATCTTACTCAAGTAGATAATAGATAGCACAAGCAGTGAGATAAGGCAAGTTGAAGCACAAGCCGAGAAGAAGATGATCATAAGGTTCTACCACATGAGGAAATACCAATTGTAAGAGAATACAAATGGTATTTGGAATTAACACTCAGGGGTAGATTACGAAGATGCACAGGATCATCAACAACTCCAAAGCAAAGAAAGATAAATAAAGCGTACTTGGCCGGGTGGACATTTCTGCCCATAGGACCCCGTGCACACGGGCTAGGTCAGCCCCGTGCGCACGGTGTGTCCAGAGAAAAAACACCACCCCGTGCGCACGGGGGTCTAGGACCCCGTGTGCACGGGGTGTCCAGTGATTTTCACCCACCCCGTGCGCACGGGGGTCCAGGACCCCGTGCGCACGGGGTGTCCAGTAAGTTTCGTGGTACCCGGTGCGCACGGGGGTCAGAGACCCCGTGCACACGGGGTGTCCAGAAACTTACTGAAGAACTTCACAGGACACCGCGACGAAGCACGCAACAAAGGTAAATAACAACCAACAAGAGATAATTAGTGGATACTCTGAGAATTTGAATTTCAAATGAGCTTGACATACCACATAGTGACTAGATAAGATTGAATATCAATACTATGTGGCATTTCTCATATTCACATTTTGGGTTTGTGATGTGCACACAACAAAACACTCCCCCATAATGTGATGATCCACTAATATCTTGCAAGAGCCAATCATGATACAATACAGGCTCAAAACAGCAAACACCACTATATAATGTGCAATGCAACCTACACATGCTAGATAACACAAATCAAGCATACTAAGAAACACAACATATAGATGCACATGCTAGATACAAAACCTAAGCATGCAAGGGGCGAGCAACTTTCAATGTAAGCAATATAAATACAAGTTACCGCAAAGAGGAACATTGGATAGATAATATGAAGATAATCCACATGACTTGGCTCGAACAAATAAATGGTGGGTATCCTTTTCTTTATGAACTAGCCAAATCTCCAATGTCCTCCACACACCTATTGATCAAGTTTGATCTTGATGGTACCCAACCAAGTTGGGTCCTAAGAAGTTAGTCACAATAGGCTTGGCAACCCAAATGGCCTTTTCCATTTCCAAGCCACTTTGGGCGCCAACAAACTTGGCAAACAAATTGCCAACAACATCCTTCCTAAGCGAATAATGATCATTGACTAGAGGAGGCTTAGGGATGTTACCGTTGGGACAAGATGAGGATATGTGTCCCTTCTCACGAAAATTATAGCAACATGTGCTCCCCCTTCTCTTCTTCTTCTCAACTTGGGGAGCATTATCTTGGTTCATCATTGGTAGTGGCCTTTCTTCAAGTTGAGGTTGACCTTGAGATTGAACTTGAGGCCGCTTCCCTTGTTGCTTCACATTTGAAGCCTTCTTCTTCAATGGACAATATCTCACATGGTGTCCAACATTCTTGCACTTGAAGCATGTAATGTTGGCATCATTCTTGACTTGGTCTTGTCCCTTCTTCTTTTTCTTGGACTTCTTGTTGTTGGAGATGAAACCAAGTCCACCCTTGTCATGTGGGGATTTTTGAACACTCAAGATAGTGTTGAGAGTGGAATTTCCTTCATGACACATTTCCAAGTCTTTCTTCAAATTAGTGACTTGGGCCTTGAGCTCTTTGTTTTCCTCTACAAGGTTAGTATCAACAAAAGTACTAGAGGAAGTAGAAACTTCAATGTTAGAGCAACAAGGCAAGGAGAGAAATTCATCACAAGAATTGGGAATAATATGTCTAGATGAATCACTAGGACTAGCACATGTCAATAAAGCATTTTGAGTAGAAATAGTGCTAATGTCCACATGAGGCTCACAAGATGTTACCTTAGTCACAATAGCCTCATGAGCTAACTTTAGCCTTTCATGGGAGATTAGAAGGTCATCATGAGAGCCCGAGAGCTTTTCATGACTTTCTTCTAATTTCCCATAATTGCTAGTTAGCAAAATAAGTTGAGCCCGTAGCTCAACATTCTCCTTCAAGATAGATGCTTCACAAGAAGTAGAGTTAGTAGCACAAGCATCATTGACAATATGAGAGGAGCTAGAAGAAACTAGAGACTTCACATGAGTAGCTTGAAGTTCCTCATAAGACTTAGAGAGTTTGGCGAGCTCTCCTTTGACATTCTTGTAGCCAAGGTCAAGGTGCTCAAAATCCTCTTTAAGTTTATCATGAGCAACTTCAATCTCTTCTTTGGAAGATTCTAAGTCTCTAAGAGTTTCTAGAGCATCAAGAAGGTTACAATCAAGTTTATCATTTTGTTCTTGCTCTTCGTGAAGTAAATCATTACACTTTCCAAAATGAGTAATAAGATCTTTAAATATCTCATAAGTGTTCTTATTTACTCCACGAAGAGAATTACCAATTTCATATATTTCTTGACTCATATCCCTATCACATTCATCATCACTCTCATCATTATCATTACTAAGAGTAGATGATACCTCGGTAGTACCTCTTGCCATGAGGCACATGTCGGAGGTTGATGATGATTCTTTTGGAGAGGGAGATTCTTCATTATCAAGAGTAGGATATCCATGTCCATCCTCTTGACACTCATAGCATTTCCTCTCCAACATAGTGATTTCCTTATTTGCTCTTCTAGCAAATTCTCCATTAGTGATGTGTGCACCATTTTCTCTTATTTCCTCTACATGGTTAGTCAAACAACAACTAGAGGAAATAGAAGCATAGATATCATGGCAACAAGGAGAATCAAGCATATCATCACAACAAGTATTCAAGGAATCTCTATATGATCTGTAAGGACTATCAACACAAGAATGTATGTCATTTTTGCTAGATGTGTTCAAGTACAAAGAAGCTACAAAATTAGCATTTATGCATGAAAGATCATCAATGTTGAGCACAACATCATCATCACAAATTATATTTCCACTCACCATGTCATTACCTTGGGACATGTCATATGATGGTGAGGTGGAAGAAGTTGAAATGTCCAAGCACACGGAGGAAGAAGCAATATGGAGTTCTTCATGATATGAAGATGTGGAGAACTCCTCAAGAGACACCTCCGAAATATGATTGACCTCATCAAGATTGGACCCACCATATATTTCTTCAAGTTTTGTCCACATCTCATGAGCCGACGCACACGTCATAATTGACTCAAACACTTCGAGGGATATAGACCGGATTAAGGCATTCTTTGCACCATACCCACAAAGCATATCATCATTTTCCTTAATAGATGGAAAAAGTTCATCCTTCCATGGAGAAGCCCCTACAAGAACAATTCGCACAAAATTTGGACCCATGGCCCAGAAATGACAAAGCATGCGAATTTTCCACAAGTGATAGTTTGCGCCACTAAAACAGAAAGTGTCATCGTGCACTATACCACTAGTCGACATCTTTACTCTCTAGGCGGTGAAGCCTAGCAAGGATAGACCAAAGCTCTGATACCAATTGAAAGGATCTAGATGACGACTAGAGGGGGGGGTGAATAGGCGTTTTAAAAACTGTTACGGATTTGGCTTTATCCTAATGCGGAACTAAACTAAACGGATACCTTTCAAGCACAAATCCTAAATATCCTAGGCTCAACTAAGTGCACCAACAACCTATGCTAAACAAGATAGGCACTTAAGGAAACTAGCAAGCACAAACTATATCACAAGATATGGAAATGTAGGAACAACTAAGCAATTCAACTAGCACAAGATATATCAATATGAGCAAGTATGAATTGCGGTAAGTAAAGGGTGTGGGTAAGAGATAACCACAAGTGAGTCGGAGACGCGGATTTATCCCGAAGTTCACACTCGTGAGAGTGCTAATCTCCGTTAGAGCGGTGCCGAAGCCAAAGCTCCGGGGCGTCACCAAGTGACTCACCGTATTCTCCTTTTCGAGTCACCCCCAACGGATGAGCCTCGATTCACTCGGGGTTGGTCTTGAAGGCGACCACCACACCTTTACAAACTTCTCCGGAGCACACCACAAACAAGGAAGCTTCCAGAGGAACCTTGACCACTTAGGCCACTTCACACCCTTCCCTGGAGCACACCACAAAAGGAAGCTCCCAGGGAAACCTTGGCCACATAGGCCTCTTCACGATCTTCACAATGAATATCACCAAACCGTCTAGGAGGCCGAAACCTCCAAGAGTAATAAACTCACGGACTCTCACTCGAACTAATCGATGTGGGGAGCTCAAACCAATGCAACAAATGCAATGCAATTCCAAGCAACAAATGCTCAACACACTCTCTCAATCTCACAAGATGCACTTTTGAAAGTAGGAGATTGAGGAGAGGGGATGCAATGGATATGATCAACAAATGGCTCACAAATCCATCCACAAATCCCCCTTCACATAGAGGGGAGAAAGGGCTTTGGGAGAGGTGTAGAGAGGCTCAAAATGGTGTTTTGAAAGTGTAAGAACCAACCCCCAACCGGTGGGAGGAAAGGGCCCTTAAATAGCCAAACTCAGAAACTAGCCGTTGGGGCTCCAACGGGCATTTCCTGGGAACCCCGTGTGCACGGTACAAGCCCCGTGCACATGGGGCCCCGTGCCCACGGGGGTCAAATACCCCGTGCACACGGAGTCCCCAGGACAGCCAGCAGCAGCCCACTAAAACGTTGATAACTTTGGCATACGGACTCCGAATTCGATGATCTTGGGATCGTTTTGAAGCTATGGAAAAGCCCAAGGTCCTCAGATAGAGAACCACCCAAGATCAACAAGAAAGAATGATGCAAGAAATGCAAAGGTTTGAGCTCTCTACATGCGATGTGATCAAGCTACTTGCCCGAGAGTCCCTCTTGATAGTACGGCTATCAAACCTATAATCCGGTCTCCCACCAAGCACTATGAGACCGGAAAAACTAGGAAAACCTAGCTAAGGTATACCTTTGCCTTGCACATTCAACTTGAGCTTGATGATGACTTTAGTGCTTGCCTCAAGTTGGAATCCCTTTCTTGTCCACGACCACTTGGTGAAGATACTCGAATTGCTTCCTCATGATGCAATGAGGGAAGCCTTATCTCAAGCCCATCTTCACATGCACATTATCATGATGTGGACCGCAAGCTTCAAAGCATATAACCTCCGGCTTCTCATCTTGCACCTGGACTCCCCGAACTCGATGACCATCACCACTTGATGTCATCTCATCTTGCACTTGGACTCCTCGAATCCGATGACCATCACCACTTGATGTCATCCACACATAGGCTACACGAGATCTTTCCTTTTGATGCAAGCCTATGAGAAACACCTAACCCACATAGACATAACAAACATATAGCATGGGTTAGGTAACAAAGCACAATTCACAATTACTTACCATACCACTAGATCACTTGATCTCACGTGGTACATTGTTTGTGCTTTGTGAGTTGACCACTTAGATATACTCTTCGAGCTTCATCTTGGTCAACCAACATCTTTACTTCAAGCTCCATCTTGGTTTCTTGAAAGCCATAATGAACTCTTCATTTCACTTCATTGCTTCAAGACAATATCACCAAAGACTCTTTCATGACCATATCAAGTTCCATTATGAATATCATCTTGGTCACCACTTGCCCTTCTAAAAACTCCATCCCAAACTCTTGAGAGGCATAATGAATTCGTCACTCTAATTGCTTGCTTCAAGACTTGATCAACATGATCTTGTCTTGAGACGCATAATGAATTCTCCACTCTAGTTTTTTGCTTCAAGGCTTGATCAACCGAAACCCAACACATGAGCTCACCATGATCTTGTCTTGAAACCATAACTCGAATTCTTCTCTTTGATTATTCTCTCAAGCCTTGATCCTCAGAAGACCAACTTGAAACCTCGCTGGATATGGAATCTCGAGAGCCAACACCTCGGCCCTGTGAGCACGGGGTATCCAGAGAGTTGACACTCGACCCCATGCGCACGGTATAAGCCCGTGTGCATGGGGTATCCAGAGAGGGATACCATGAGGACTTCTTCGGATGCTTTGATGGCAATCTTCACATAACAACCCAAAGAACTTCAAGCATCACTATGGAACATATCTTCATATAAGATCCAATGCACTTGATGCTCCATAGGAATTGTCATTTAATACCAAAGCTTAGAGCAAATATAACTTCATCTATATGGACTTCATCCTTGATTCCATCCAATATCCTTGAGGCATTATCTTCACATATATGGACTTCATCCTTGATTCCATCCAATATCCTTGAGGCAGCATCTATGGATAAAACCTTCAAATATATCTCACTGAAAACATTAGTCCATAGAGATTGTCATTCAATTACCAAAACCACACTTAGGGGCTACATGCCCTTTCAGCGGGGGTAAATGGTGTGCGGCCGACGATGGGGAAGAGAGGAGGAAGAAGAAGAGAGGAGGAAGAAGAGTGGAAGACGGGGAAGAAAGTGCATTCAATCTCAATTCTACTAGTACTACTACCAGGATATACCATCCTTCGGAGTGTAAATAGTTACACCGATGACATGTGGGTCTACCACAACAGGGCCCATATGTCAGTTAATGGAGGACAGAGGTGTGTAGGCGTATTTGCGGAAGTGTGCTCTACTGGCAAACATGATGGCAGTACTGGGTAAGGCTGATTTAGTAACACCAACACGCTGGTTCAGCTTATTAATTATGTGTCCCATCTGCTGCAGCGTGTATTGTCACTTCACTGCGAAGACTAGTTGAATAATTCTCTCTGACCGAGATGGGGAATAATGGATCGCGAGGACTTCCTTTCTACAGTATCCCTATGCCTCTATGCTCATTTCACTCATTTTGCTCCGTACCTAGTCACTTGTTGAAATCTGTAGAAAGACAAATACTCCATATTTGGGAACAGAGGGAAGCTTTTACTCCGTACTATTTGGGAACAGAGGGAGTATCACCATATGGAGGGAACAGAGGAAGCTTGAAATATGAACATGTCAATGGGAGGGAGTAAGCCCCATGCATGCATGCATGCATGCAACATGCAACACTCACACGTACACATGGACGCACGCAACACTCACGCACCCATGCGGCACACAGCACACGACGCAACACACACGCTCACGCTCAAGTGCTCAACCTACTCCCTACGTCCGTGAAAGACTATACATTTAGAGATTTACACATTGACCAGGGCATAATTAATGCCCAAAAGTAGCAGACTTATGTGTGCATGCGACCATTGAGATAAGAAGATTAAATGAAGGCCGTTGCATGCTGTAATTAAGGATAGACATGTAGCCTATACCTACAGCACAAGTTGGTGCATTAGTCAATCAATATCGATTTAGATTAAAGGCTAAATGCATTGGAAGTGTAGATGTACATCAAGTACTACACTCTTTGTTTTATAGCCGATGTACACTCTTCGTTGGAAGACCGAGGGAGGACACGTGCATGCACACACATACACAGCCAGGGCGGTTCGCGCACAAGGGTTGGACTCGTGTCGCGCCTGCGTAAAGTTTTGTTTAACTGATTTCTTTGCTCTGCCAACTGGCAGGTGGGACCCAGAAACCAGGTGAAAATTTAACCAGTCAACAAAGTGCCACGTCGACTATGTGGCCGGTCAGTAGGGTGCAATACGGTGCTCTACGATGAGCTAGTGATCGTATAATCGCCCCAAAACTATATATAGTGACCGTAAAGAGCGTATTGTTACATACGTTGACCGCCAGTGTATTTTTCTTGTTTCAAATTAAGCCATATTAATCGGAAAGGACGCAGTATGGACTACTACTACTAGTACTAGTACTGCTTTGACGTGTCCCGTCAACTCGCCGAACGAGGAGAAGCTTGCTTACAACGCCTCTCCCTCGCCCACGCGCGCGGTGGTTCGCAGGACAAGGAGAGGGTTTTGACTACAGCGCCCTCTCCCTCTCCCTCGCCCTTGCCCTCGCCCTCGTGGTGGACGTGCATCAGTTCAATCGGTGTCAGATTGCCAGAAGCATATTGTACTGTAGTATCATCATTGTTGGACCTTCCGAAGAGGCGAAGAGCCAAGTGCAAGGTTCACACGAGTACAAACTGTTGAACCTCCCGAAGAGGCAAAGAGCCAAGCGCAAGGTTTTATAGGAGTTGTCGTCCTAGTAGGAGTGTACTACAACTATAGCAAACGATGCTACTGTATGATGCCGCCACGTCACGTATATCCAAAGCTGTGCCACCTTTTTTTCTCAAAGAGCGTGTTGGAGCCCGTGCAACAACCACACAAGTTGCACGTACACATAACACATTTACTAGTAATAAATTCTAAAGGACAAAGGCCAGTATGCCACACAAGTTCATCTCCAATTCATGTGATAAATTTGTGCACGACTAGTCTACATATATTCACAGCGCTACCGTTCACAATTACCGTACTCCACTTACACGTTATAGATGGGCTACATGTCCTCCTCCAGGTTCCAGTCCCAAGTGTTCTTCATGGATGGCACGATCCATAGTGGTGGGCAACGGGAATCATTGTCGCAGCTTTCTAGTCCGGTTCCACATGATGGAGACTCATCCAAGCTGAAGCGGCATAAATCAGGGATAGCGTGTCCCAACATGTTGTTCATCCGGCGGTGCGCACTGAAGACACAACCATGCTTCATGAACAGCAGGCCTTCCGTGTCGTGCACGGAAGGTGGCATCCGCTTCACAATGGGGTAGCTGTCCCCGATGAAAAGCGAGTACTCTCCAAGAGGGTTCCTCGGCACCCACGTAGCATCACGGGGGTCGAACTCAGCGTTGTTCATCTGGTACACGCGGCATCCCAGATCTGGACACATGGTGACGTACATAGTCAAGGTCCATGCATAATAATGTTGTGCTCAAATATGGCGGTCAGTAATACTGTGCAGCAAATAGTACTACTCCGGTATAGAGGAAGTAAAATAACTGGCTTATTATATATAGCCACTCTTGGCTACATGGATGAGATAGTAAGACATGGAAAAACAAAAATGGTGGCAGCTAGTGGGTTCAAGTCTTCAAGGGCCTAGCTAGCTATACGCGTCCTCCAACGTAAAAAGTACTCCTACTAGTACTACAAAGTATACTACTAGTACAACAATGAAAGAGAAGGTGAGAGGGTTAAAAAATGGAATACCTGGGTAGATGGTGACGGTCCGATCGTGGTAGATTGTGTGACCATGTTGCACATCAGTGGTACCATGGGTAACGACTGCTAAGATAGTTGATCCCAATATGCCAAAGTCAGCTACAAGGTTCCAGGTTAGACCGAATCGCGGATGCAAATGCACATCCAGGATCGGCGATCTTATTTTGATCGGGGGATGACTGGTCCCTGCAAAATAATGGAGTACCGTTAGGGATGCAAATGATGGTTTGTGCATTCTGTTTGTAATCTCCGTACCGTAGGATGGCAACCAGATGAAACAAGTCCCCTGGCTTGTCACCGCGAAGATGCGGCCTAGATGGCGCACGGCGTCTTCGAATGTGTAGGGGTACAAATCTGCCTCCGCCAACATGCGCCAGCCTCTGCCGTTACTGCCTCTTGCATTGATGACAATCCTTATGTCGAACACCACGATGAGATAGTAATCATCGTAGCCGCGTCGCTTTGTCGGCGGGTCCGCAATTGCTATCTTCTTCAATCTCATGTAGGCATCATCATACGTATTCAAGCCCAGCCAGTCCGGAAGGCTGATCCCAATGGTGGAGAAGGGGTCTACCAGAACGGCCGCACTGCTGTGGATGTTGTGCAAAATGATGGTGGTATCCGGCCGGAGGTATGCAAGCCAATCTTCGTTGGCACCGACCCAGACCTATATATAAGACGGTGGGCAGCGGAGAAATTACGGGATGGAAATGGAATAACTAAGTACTACATGATCAAACTCCATTACTGACCTGCTCATCGGACAAAATCCGACTACCTCTCAACGTCGGCAACTCTAGCGGAGTCAACGTGCAACCATGGTCAGGGAGCGGTGGACTGTTCGAAGGATTGTCCCATAGAAGAACCTTCTCCTCGAGGACGCATGGAAGACCAACAAGCATGGCCTTTTCCCAAGCCTGTTTAAGCAGCGTCTTGAAAAAGTTGGTGCAGGAAGCACCGAGTCTTGCGGCGGTGAGGACGTCGGAGCGGCGTGCGATTTCTCCCAGAGGATCGTCGTCCAAGGTCTCCCAGCCCCGACGAGGAGGAGAACCGCCTGGCGAATCCATGGGAGCAGCGACGAACTGCCTTCTCTTCGGGGGGAGGGGAACTGGCGAGGAGGAGATAAGAGCGTAGTAACCGCAGGGCCTCGTCCCTTCCAACTGTAGATCGTTCCTCAGCGAAGGGGTGAGGCTATTATTTACTACTAGTACTAGCATTATGGAACGTTATGGGATTGCATTATACAGTAAATAATAGCACTAGTAAGAAATTTTTGGCACTAGGTAGTAGTTTTTGGCGTGAATTAAGAAATTTTGGGTATGTTTTTGCCATTTTTTGTACACGCCAACTAGTGTCAAAAAACGTCTTACATTATGTGACGGAGGAGTATGTACTCGTACTGTAGCAGTACTAGTACTACTTTTCTCAACTAGTAGTGCGATGTACTGTACTTCTAGTCTAGTCTTGTATAGTGCACCAGTTTTGAACTCTTGAATCTCAGGGCCAAGGAGCTACAGTTGGAAGTGGAGGGTACTACTGTTCTCTAGAACCATCACTGTACTATCAATGCAGGGGAAGTACACCTGCGTAGTGGCCTAGTGGGTACTCTCGGTGCTCTATTCAGCCGCTCCTCTCACGTAGCTGGCCTACTCAGCCGCTCCTCTCATTCACACACTAGCAGCCTGTTTATCAGCGACGGTTACTGCGGGGGCAGAACATTTGAGTTATTTGATACAGTGAGACTAGGCTTTTCGCTTCCATTTGTGGAGTGTAATGGATCTCGTCGAACTTTGTTAGTAGTTCCTTCTTTATGAATGAGATGAAGCAAAGCTTTTGCCTCCGTTTAAAAAAAACACGTCAAGAGGAATTTCTTTTATAGTACAGCCGATAATGGAGTGAAGTCCATGCGTGTAACGCCACAAGCTACAGAGTAGTAGTAGAGCACTTTATGTACAAAGCCATATTGCACAGTTCCCAATGCCCCGCCAGGCTTTTCCGGCTCCTCGGGCTTAATTGGGAGGCGCTAGTTTAAATATGCTACTAGCTGGAAGCTGCAAGCGAGGTGCGGCTAGGGCGAGCACGCGAGCCACGGGATGCTGGGAAGGAAAACCCGTTCACCTGGCTAGGCTGTCCAGTGCACCCAGATTGTGGGGCCGCACGTCCGTTTGACTTCAAAACTCAAACTACCCGTGTAAAATATTGGCTCGCAGCGAAGTGTAGTAGTACTTTTTTTAAAAGGCCGCCGTGCGTTCGGCCGGGATCGAACCCACAAAACGAGGTATACACTCCTGCGACCACTAGTAGTACTCGTTGGAGTACAACGCAACCTAGAATCGCCTTTTGTCGCTAGTAGTACGTATATTGTTCCTTACACGAAACCCCTAAGAGCATGGTTAATAGTATAGCCAGCTGCTGGCTATAAGCCAGTGCCATTTTATGTACAGCCCATCTTATAGCCAACGTGTACAATAATAGATCAAAAGAGTGTACTACTTTTTTATTATGTGGCCCACTTCTCATTCTCACAAAGTGCCTAGGAGCACGTGCTAGAGCTGGCTCTTCATGAAGAGCCCGCTTACGTTCTCTCTCCTCTTCTCTTTCCTCCAACTAAGCAGAAATATACTAGTTTATTTCTTATCGCTCGCTGACTCAGATCTATTGTACTTGCTCTAATAATGCAAGAAACCACTAAAATGCCAAGAAACTACTACCACTTGCATACGTGGCAGACTTAAGATAAGACTACCTTATCAACCATTGTACATGCTCTTACCAACAAAAATCCTCGAGTGACCTCCTACCTCCGGCCCGTCCACCTAGTCATCCTCGGCCATGGGACGCAGCTACCGCCGCCGGCAGAAGGCGAGGTCAAAACCACCGGCGGTGCGGAGCCCATGTTGCGGCAGCCCAGATGCCAGCTCCGTCCGGCGCTCGCGGCCGCTAGCTCGCCAAGATAGCTCTGTCCAGCTGCTTGTCTGCAAGGTTTGCTAGCTAGATTGGCACGGCAGCGCGGCGGCTTGCTCGCGCGCGCCGCGCTAAGGCCAGCCATCTGGCTCGAGCGAAGGCCAGCGCGGCGGCTTGCTCGCTCGTGAGTCACGCTCGGGCCAGCCTGCCAACCCGTGCGGAGGCCAGCGCGGCGTCCGGCCGTCCGGCGGAGCGGCGGCCAACTCGCTCATCACCGGCGCCACCGACGAACACGCATCAGTACTGTTTGAAGTAATGTTCAGGAAAAATAATGATTTGAGGGGAATAATAGGATAGAAGGTCAGATGTGGGTCCCTCGTGTCAACGGTCAAACAAAATGTGTTGGTTTAAGCTGCCTCGTCAGCACGGACGTGTGGGCCAACCCTGTCATAAATGGGTTTAAACGAACCTAATCGGTAGGAGTACTAGGTAGTTTTTGGCGTGGATTAAGAAATTTTGGGTATGTTTTTGCTATTTTTTGTACAATAGATTCTTCCTAGGGCTGGTTGAAAGTGGTAGTTTTTTGTTAAATACTCTACATATTGTAAGTAGGAGTGAAAGTTAAGCTTTGGAAGCCAATAAGCAAGGCTAGTTACATAGTGCATATGTGTACATGATTGAAAGTAAATATCAACCATGAGTGACTAATATCTTGATGGAAAACTCGAAACTATGGAATACTAGGAAAAAATGCATGGTTGGAAATACTAGCAATGTTCATGTCCGTTGCAACGAATCATAATTAGAATAATACTTATTCACAAACTTGGTACAAAACACTCTAATTTTGATATACATATGTCACTAGAGATATATTATGTTTCAATTAGAATATATTCCTTGGGCTGTTTTGGTGAGGTCAGGGAGGGATGTGGTTGGTTTTAAGATACTAATTATGGGTTTTTCTGCAAATTGGTAGACAAGTGGGATGTTGGTGAGAAAAGGCAACAACTTACCTCACAATCGTTAGATGTAGATCTAATGGTCAGAAACGACGGATGGCAGACACACCAGCATCACCAACTTAGTCTTGTGTAGGAGTACTAGCAAGATCCGTGCATTGCACGGAACATCAAGATGCATTTTTTTATAAAACACTTGTTGTGATTGACCCTTGCGGGAGTAATCCCATGTGTAAAAACTAATGATATCTCGAGAAATATGAGATAAGGTGAAGAGGAGTGGGGTGTGGTGGTGGTTGGTGGTCGGACTGAGCGGAGGCATGGGGATTGACGACGCCGGCAGCGGCCACCAGGCCAGTTTGTTCCAGAGGCTTCCTTTCTTAATTGCTCAACAATGAGGTTTGTTGGAGATAAGGATGAAGAGGGAAGGCCTTGTCTGCAAATGTGGAGAGGGGTGCGGGTATCTTTTAGTTTAATTTCCATCCGTCAGATATAGATCGGACGGTCTATATTGCAAGATGGCACACGTACCATCATCACCAACTCGGTTTTTTATAAGAGAAGAAATATAAGTATGGAGATACAAACGTATTATCGATACTTGCTTCCGTAAACTAGCATCTACATTCTATTCAACGCCTCGGCATGTGGGGCCTTAGCACAATGACTTCTCGACTATGTAAAACAAAGATTTTCCCGTCGTCGACAAGGAGGGGGTGACGGCGGCGCGCTTTTTGGCTTGCTCTAGTCCTAGTAGTCATACTATGGTCTAAGCACGTGTAGATTTATTCTTTTTCACGTCTCGTGTTCGCCGTACTGCCACGACTGTTGATGAATAGACGGTAAGTTATTCACAGGGAAACCCTTGTTGAGCGTGTTTGCGAAGAGAGAGAGAGAGACAGTGTGCGTGTGTGATATGTTAGAGACTGAGGCAATGATAACAGATTCTTTGTGTCTATGTGTGTGGAGGATAGAGAGAGACATGTACATGGGCCTTTGTGTTGTGTAATGTGGAGACACATATACATAATTAGAGTGTGAGTGTGTGAGATACACATGCGGACATGAGGAGAGATGAGGATCCAGATAAATGGGTGTTTGTGCGTGTCTGTGTGTGTTTGTGCACGCGTTTGTGTGTCAGAGGGAGAGAGTGTATGTGGAGTAGAGAGACCACTGATGATGTAAACCTAGTATAAGGGAAGGGGGAATGGTGTGACATGTGTAGTAGCGAGATAGCACGGGTGCGGGCGGGGGGAGCAGACTATTTGGAAGAGACATCGAGTGTGTGTGTGGGAGAGGGGTGTGAGAGCGAGAGAAAGAGAGAGCTAGCGACGGAGAGAGAGAGAGAGAGAGGAAGAGAGGGGGCGAGAGGGGTCGTTTGTGTCCATAAATGGCGTATAGATAGGGAGACAATGTTGATGTTGTCCGAAATTGGCCTATGAACGGAGTTGCAAGGGAAGCGAGTCATCGTGTGTGTGATAGGGACTTCATGAGAGATCTAGAATAGATGGTGTAGAGAACAATGTGCGAAATCGAGAACGATTATACATTAGGGAGCTATGCAAAGAGTCACGACATATATGTATACAGGGAAGGAGCTGGGGCGGGTCCGCATGTGGGAGAGATAGAAAGAGGAGAGTGGTGCACAAGGAGACAAAGTGTGCTTGTTTGCAGTGGGGGTGGTGTGTGAGGTGAGTGTGCGAGAACCACATAACTAGGGAGATAGACGTTTGGGGGCGACGTTTTGTGTGTATGGGAAATATACACTCTACATAGTGCGTGTGCTTGGGTAAGAGAGATAGCGGGAGACCTAGAGAGTGAGGGAAGAGATGTGTGCATGCCCGAGAGACAAAGTGATAGAGACCTATATTGGGGTCCGGACTTTACAAGAGAGAGGGGTGTTAATGTGCTCGTGTGTTGGTGTTTGGGGGAGAGAACGACTTCTCTATGTGTGTGTGTGTGTGTGGTGGTGGTGGAGGGGGGGGGGTTGACTTCAGATAAAGAGTGAGGTGTCTATATTTGAGGGACTTTAGCGTAATTGAGATATTGTGCACTCATGGTTGATCAATTTGTTTCACAGTTTGTACTATGAGATAACGATACTTTTGAACATGCGTGATATACCTTGATGTACCAGAATTACAAACCTAAGATTGGAATTTTGGAATTCGACCCCGTCATTAGCTTTTGTAATTCATTTAAATGGAGGTACATTTTTAAGCCGGGATTTCGTGATTTCAAATTCATATATCAAACCTAGAGATATACACATACGGGCGTGTTCAAACTTTATAATCATCCACTTTATTCATACACATACACATTTTTGCTTTTGTCATCATATTTAGGATAAACACATTTGGAATTTCATTTGAATTGGACCGCATGATGGTATTTGCTTGTAGTAGCTCAATGATCCATATTTGAATTGAATGGAGAATCTAAGTTTCGAGTTGGAGACATTGATTTTCAAAACTTGCACATTTTTTTGCGTGCAAAACAAAAAAATTGTCAGCCATGATATCATAGTCGGCCGTACGAGAGCAGAATACTTATAATTTTAGGCGCCAAAATCTTTCAAACTTCCCGCTCACATCGAAATATCACGCGCCCGAAAGTTTAGCCCTGCGATATTCCTGTTTTACCCCTGCCACATGAATGGAAAAGGGCTGCTTTGGTAACTCCAATGTTTTCCCCTCTTTGCCCCCAACATTCTTCCCCAGAGCCCCTCCCCTTCCCCACCCCGACCCCCCAACCACGACAAGCCGCCGAATCTAGTCCTCCGCCGCAGCGGTGGACCTCACACCCCGCCGGATCTACCTTCCGCACCTTGGAACCCCCAACTGCCAACTCACCACTTCACCGGAGCCGCTTCAGCGACTGGCTTGTCCACCGCTCCAGATCTCCTTGACCGCCATCATGGTCCACCGCACCGGATCTGCTTAACCGGTGCCCTCGTCCACCACAGCGTAGGCCCTTCACTGACTCCCTCGTCCGCCCCTTCGCTGGCCCATCATACAAGCCCTTGTCCGCTGCAACAGATCCGCCTCACTGAAAGCACTGTACAACGCGCCCGCCGAAGCCTTCGTCCACTGCACCGGACCCGCTCCACAGACGCCATATTCAACTCCACCGGCCCTGCTTTACCGACGCCGCAGCCTCATCAGGTTATTTCGATTTGTACTCCTTCGGTTTTTCTCTTTATCGTGCAACTGTTCACTTACCACAAATGAGCTTTCTTGTATGTCGACAGGCGCCGCAACCATAGCACCGGAGCCGCTTCAGCGACGGCGACAGTCGGCCCAAACTCAACCGCAACACGAGCACCATCGACGATCCTTAGCTATCAAGTAGGACAACGATACCCATACGCCGCCGAGAATCAGGTACTATTATCCAACGGCCGGCACCTACGTTCACTTTCCTAGTATAAGCACCGCACCTTTGAATTTCTTCAGGGCATCATTCAGTTTTTCATGAGACGTGTTATTCTGCTTGCACCTGTAGGGCCATACTTCTGGCAGTGAACATGTTACATGTGCTAAATTACATACTAGTGCACATATAGTTAATATGCTTTAGTTTTGTTCTGATGCCACCTGTTGGTTCCATCAGACTGCTTAATGTTCTCTATGCTTAATTACACATCAGCAAACTAGCATGTGGTTCCGTTGCTTTTTGTTCGTTTTACCCTACATTTTCTGATGCTAGCTATTACATCACTGCTCCGTGCCTTTGTTTATTACCTGTTTGTGTGTTCTTGATCTTCCCAAGTTGCATGACTAATTTGATGCTTCTATTAATTATGGAGCTACCAACCCCATCAAGCAAAATATTTGTTCTTTTGGGGCTGGCACCTCGAACAAGCATAAAAATAGAGGGAAGCAGATATATTGTCGTGTATGCACACACCCTTCTTTCATTAGTTTAGATGAACCATTGATGATCAATTCAGACCAGTGCATGCGATTAAAAATTAATTTTACCTAAATAGATGGTGCAGAATAAACTACAACAACTAGATTTGCAACCACAGGATGCTGACGATATCTTCAAAGAACATTGCAACAGCAGCTAGGCTTCACAGCAACATATGGTAAGCCAGTGTGTTTTAGTACATGTGAAATGTAATGCGAGTGGGCTGCTTTCTTGGCTTGTGCCCTCAACGTGTAATCCTACTGAATTACAAATGGTTCAGTTGTCTGCTTTGCTGTATTGCTTGATTCGAATGCTTATTTGTTGTTACGCTATACCTGAGTTGGCCAATATGTCAGAAGTGCCTGATGTACTATCGTAAAGAAATGCATGCCTATTTCATTTGAGTCCTTAACTTTTCCTCTCAACTTCATCACAAGACTGTCTTCGTAGTTTATATGAGGCCACACTGTTAAGTGCTTTCTCAGATTATTTCAACTGCTTAGATGCCTTGGCAACTTAAATATAGCGGTTGTACACTCCCTTTCAACTAGGGATGTCAACTGGGTCCCGTTTAATCCCGATTAAAGTCCACTAGTGGTATGATAGTTCAAAAGAGTTTTTATTTTTGAGGAAAATGAACTAGGGAGGTAGCAAAAACTAACTAGATGGGACTGGCGGATGTCGTTTATTTGCCACTTACATCCCTAGTTTCATCTTACCATTTTAATTTCTTTTTGGCTAATGCAGCTTCGAACCATTTAAATATAGTTTGCCATGCTCGGCAATAATTCGTCCGTCGTTTACCATGTAAGCTTACTGCCTGGATCATACGATAACTATCTCTTACTGATGTCCAGCGGAAACCTTTCAGGCTACCGTTCACACTAGGACACAATGTACAACCCCAGAATCTATTTGTGGAAGCAGTGCGCCATCCATGTTACCAGATGGTAGCAGTTCAGAGGCAACACCGCCGGAGAGCAGTCTGAGCATAGATATTATAGTGCTTGAGGCTCTACTAGAGGCAGAAAGAGATAGTGCGGCTGCCATGAATGAGGTAATCTTTATCTTGAGGCTAGAAATTACGGAATTAGTGGCACGCATTATGCAAGCAACCCAAGAATTGGAGGAAGTAAGAATGTTGCATTTGAAGACGGAGGAGGTCCTGCTGTTTCTGCTATCTGAAGCCCAAGGTAATCCCGGTTCTTCTTTAGATACCAGTTGAAATTGTCATTAAATTATTGTACTTGCATGTTGTGTCATGTCTCTGAATGGATTATGTTGCAAGACCCCCTATGTTGTCCATGTCTTGTAATGATCCGAATTTTTTAAGCGAGGTAATCCTCAGTACTTGTATGATTGACATAAGGTGAACTGTTTTTCGTGTGAGCATATTGTATTGGATGAAATAACTGTTTGACTCAGAGTGTATCCAACCTACTGAATTCGAAGATCACGCCATTTCTAAATCATAATCATATATAAAGGTGGAATAAATCTTTGTTGTGGTTTTGAAGAAATAAATAACAAAACGTATAATTATCTGTGGATATTCGTAATCGAATACAAATTGGATTTGAATTTAGTTTGCCAGGTCCCAGGGCAAACGTGAATGCTAATTCTCCCAAGTTTTGAACGAAGCGGCTAAACACCCACTATAATTTGTGGGCTGCCCGAAGCAAGTGTTTGCGAGATGGAAATTACTGTCTACCCCAGACACTTGACATCCTTATCGACCGGATTTACACTGCTGTCGATAGGGGTAGACTAGTAACTTCAATCAGACGTGACACGACGGCCTCTGAGCCCATTCAGACACGGTGTGCGCCAAACGTGGGCGGCAAAACACATTTGATTCAAGGTCATCCGAAAGACATGTGTCTCTTCTTCCATTTCCCCATTCATACACGGTGGGCGGCAAAACAAACTCTCCTCGTCCGAAATCGATGTAGGCTAATATTTTAAATAGGGGCAGATGTGTAACTTCCATCACACGTGACACAACCGCCCTACATGTCAGCCCCATTCATACACCGTGGGCGCCAACCGTGGACGGCAAAACACCCTCTCCTCGCTCGAAATAGTTATCGGCAAATATTTGGGAGATGCGAGATTACCGTCCTATCCCCAACCGACGCGATGTCCGAAATTTTTAACGGGGGATAAGTTCGTAACTTTCACCCATTTCAGAGAAGCGCGTCCCAAAGTTTGAGATCCCCCTCCCCTCCATTTGCCCATTCATACACCATCGGCGGCACGACAACCTCCGCACTGCGGCCAGCCTCCTCCGTCCGCCACCCCATCCTCCACCTTGCCGGAGCTGCTACCCCTACCCCGTCGTCCACTACAAGAGATGGACGTCTCTCATCCACGGCGCTGGACCAGTATCCTTTCATCGCCTCCTCTTGCTTCATCGGCGCTGTCGTCCACCTTGCCGTTTCCGCTCCTACGACCACCTCGTCCACGGCAACAGGATATATCCCCCGACCCGACCGTCTAAAGTCTTCTTCCCCACCGCCGACAGCCATCGCACCCGCAGCACCCTCAACGTATCAGCATAGGCCTACACGGCGTCGCAAGAGAGGTGGTACTCTTCCATATGTGCTTAAGTTATTGATCTCACCCAGAAAATAGATCGTAATTTGTTTACTGTACTTTTCTTGTCCGTACCAAATCGTAGTGGCTAGTTGAAAGCAAACATTGGTTGCGAAGTAGCTTTGTCTGGCTTGCACCTTCAGATCCGCCATGGCACGGGCACTATACTCGTAAAGCTTATGGTTTCCCCCCTTTATATTCACTACCATCATCGTAAGTGCTTCGTGTCGTGCTAGCACTGCTCCTCAAGACCTCAACCCAAAGCTTACGTGTTGAAATACGAATCTGATATGATGCTCATATCACTAAAACAGAGAACGTTTAATTGGTCACCTAATGTTCCTATATTCGTTTCGAAAAGCATGTGCGCCACCCACTGGTCCAGCTAGTTCCACTTTCCTGATTTTTCTCTTGATGCTTAGGGTTTTCCCCTTTCATCTACTCCACTATGATCTGCGTAGGTGCTTTCTGTCATACTAGCATTACTCCACCCTTCAAGCTAAACAACCCAACACTCAGAATTCAAAAGCTTAGTTGTTCAAATATGATTGTGATATGATACTGATATTAGTTAACCGACACATTTAATTGGTTAACTAAAGGTCCCACTTGAGTTTCCAAATGCATGTCGCGACATATAGAGAGACAACATAATTGCATTTCTTTGTCACTTGTTGACCGTACTTTCTTGTCCATACCAAATCTTAGTTGTTATTTCAAAGCAAACATCGGTTGCTAACTACCCTTTGTGCGGTTTGCAGCTTCAGATCTGCCATCCCACTGCCACGGTCAACACTGTACTCATCATGCTTATGTTTTCCCCATTTTATGATAACCACAATCAGCCTACGTGGTTCGTGTCGTAATAGCACTGCTCCACCCATCGAGCTAAACAAGCTTAGTTGTACACATGCATATATGATATTATTGCTGATATTAGTAAAACTGAGAGATGCTTAATTGGTTAGCTAAATGTTCCTACTTTAGTTTCGAAATGCATGTGAGCCACATATGGAGAGACCGGAAAGAATAGTATTTCTCTGTGCGCTCTGGTTCATCATGGGTGGCCAACCGACATTGTATTGAAAGACTTGTAATATCTTCAATCTGCTTGCTCTTCTTCTCTTCTTTAAGATGATATTCTTCTCTTGCGGTCGACTGGTCAGGTCGAGTTGTTCTCCCTTAGTATATTTTGAATCTGTCAGGTCAGGTCAACTTGTTCTTCTTTACTATATGTTGAAGCTATCATCTGCGAAGTGTCATCACTTCTGGAGTTCTCATATTTTGAGTATTAGGCCACATTATATTAATGCACACAACAAATTACAGCATGCATGGCATCTTTTAAAAGAATTGCAGAGATAGCACAAAGGGGTTTACAGGGAGGCAGTATTGGATTAGAATCACTTCTGCATTACAAAGAAAATCTCACTTGTTTTTATGTTTTCATGCATGTCAGATATTGAACATTATCAAAATGAATATGAGAATGGGCGCACGAGAGGAATATTGTGGAACGATCCACTGGCTAACAAACTTGGCATGGTGGAGGATGGCCTATCTTATTCACCCATCTGCTCTAACTTTGCAAAGTTGTATTGGTCGCACATATTTTGCATCTGACCTCTTGCATTACTTCTACTTTGTTACACCATCTGCTTAGTTTAAGCATCATATATGAGTATATGCCATACCTATCCATTTTCTGTACCTATTCCATGTGTTGTCACACTATGTTTTTCCAGTCAAATGTTGTTCTTTCGTAATAGATGTCCAAAAGGAAGAGGGTGAGTGCAGATCCTCAAGGAGTACAAACTAGGTATTTGGAAAAGGTAGTGATACCTGTTAAATCAGATAGATCAGCATCCACAGAAAATACAGGCCCAACTGTACCACACTTTACCCCTACTCTAGTGGCCAAACCCCTATTAGAACTTCTCGGAGCCCAGCGTCAGGTACTGCCTATGATATCAATTCAAAATTTGAACTCCTAAATTTCTGCTTGTGCCTTACCTTCTCTCTTGTATGAAAACTAATTTCAGATGAATCTCCTTGCTCAAAGGATCATATGATCTCAAAACAATAATGGGCTCTGCAGTGCTCTTGTTAGTACCTATCTCCCTTTTGCCTTGTAACGCTGTACTTAATTAATTGCTATTTGATTATGTATCATCAGTCTGCACCTGAGCTTCATTATCCTCTGTTTCTTCCAATATTATTTGATCTATTTACTCTTTGCAAAATGTAGAATAATGGCAACGCTTATAAAGAATTTTCTTTGGGGAATTTATTGAATTATCCTTCCATCAACATGGAGAAGGGCTTTGTCCAGCCCGTGTTAACATGTAATGTAAGTTCATCCTTCTCAAGCATTCAAACTTTGTTCTACTATAGATTTGGATAGGCATCATTTCCTCCACTGCTGTTTGCTTTGCTGTTTACATCTGATTGGATGTTTGCAACAACTACCAGTTTCACATTTTAGTTGTAAAAACATGTTCCTTATGCAGAACAGATCCATTTATTTGCTTATATAATTGTGAAACCTATTACGTGTCTCCTTGTTTCTCTTTCAGACTCGTATCTCTTATGCCAGGCAGAACTTTAGGGAAGATAGTGAGCCAAACCATCTTGAGGACAGCCAGATGACCCCAAGGTCCTGTCTTGATGAAGACAGTGAGTTGAAGCTACTCACCAGCAGGTGTGAGACAACCTCTGTGCAGTCGCTGCCTCAATCAGTTCGACTTCTTCAGTCTCAACTTAAAGCGGAAAGGCTTGCTTCAGCTCAGCTCCGACTTGAAGTCAAAGATGCAATGAAGATGTCAGAGGACTGCCGTGCACATCATCATGCCTTAAATCTAGTGTTGATGCATCTATCGTTGACACAACTAAGGTCTACTCAGCTTCTTCACCTGTTTGGGGGGCCCGATGTGGCCAGGCCTAGTGCCTTCTGAAGTGCTCTCAGTTTTGTATATTCTTTTGTCGGCGCGTTTATTTGCACTGGTGGCGAACTTTGATGCCGAGTGGACGTAATATGTGTGATAGCCGTGATAGCCTAGCGTAAGTTGCTTGCTTATGTATTTCCTTGTTGTCTTGTTTATTTGTTTGCTTGTAGTCATTGCAGTTCTTTTTCCGCGGTTTGCTAGTGGCTGCAATAACCTAGTTTTTAAAACTAGTCCACAATAACCATGGGCTAATATTTACTGTAGTGACACTGGGCCTCCTACGGGCCGTAGAAACAGTGGTCCTTCTACGGGCCATAGAAACAGTGGGCCTTCTACGGGCCGTAGAAACAATGGGCCTTCTACGGGCCTATCATCAATGGGCCTTATACGGGCAGTATGATCGATTGGCCAAACATGGGCTAATAACAGGCCGCTTTATGGCCGTAAACGGGCTAGAGTTGGAATCGTCCGTTCATGGGCCGACCATAACGGGCCATCGTTAATAGGTCATATTTGATGACGCTATGAAAACGACCCAACATATTAATGGACCACAAACGGGCCGACTGTAACCACAGGCTGAATTTGGCCCACAAGCAGAAAATGACAGTAACGGTCTGTAAGTAAACGAATGCTGGAAATGAGCCCAAGAATAAATGGGCTCTGAGAAGGCTGAAACATAACATGGGCTGGAAACGGCCCAACGGAGTAACGGGCCGTTAATGGGTATAAAGTGATACACTATTCATTACGGGCCAGTTTCACCACGGGCCGTTAATGGGTGTAAAGTGATACACTGTTCATTACGGGCCAGTTTCACCACGGGCCGTTAATAGGCCAAGAGTTACATAGGGCCTCATATGGGACGAAAGACGTCATGGGCCATACATGGGCCAGAAGTGAAAACGGGCTGGAATCATATTGGGTGGCCCACATGACGCTACTGGGCCTAATTCGGACAGGGCGTAACGGGCCTTGGGTTAGCGGGCTGTAAATGGGCTATATGCGAACAGGCCGTTAACAGGCTTTACATGGGCCGGCCCACCACCTTTTGACCAAGTCAAACGGGCCGGCCTTTTCACAGGAATGGGCCTCTGTTGGGCCGCGCCACGTGTTGACGTATCATAGGTGCCTTCTGTCCAATGAGTGGATGACATCTGTCCCAACGATGAGCCGACACGTGTTTCCTCCAGCCAATGATGATTTTACATGTGGAAAATCCCCATTGGTCGGGGCTGTTAACGGGTTATCGGATCCAAAACCCGACCCGATAGCTTAACGGCGTTCCGTTACGGTGGATGCCACGTGTCGATCACCCTTGACGAAAGCACTTCTATGACGCGGGATTTATCGTCATGGAAGTGGACACTTCTGTGATGATAATTTTGGTAATGTCACGGAACACTTCTACGACAGCACAGGTATGACTATCTTGATTCTGTCATAAAATCGTCATGGATGTACATGCATGACAGAAAATGTGATCTACTGTGACAAACACGTATCATCACAGAAGTGTATTTTTTTGTAGTGGGGCCTTATTGGGCCTAGGGGAGAAAGAGAGGGGCTGCCAAGGGCTGGCCGCGCGCCCCCATGGGCCTAGTCCGAATTGGACTAGGGGGAGGGGCGGCGCCCCCTCCTTCCTTCTTCTCCTAGTAGGACTAGGAAAGTGGGGAGTCCTACTCCTACTAGGAGGAGGATTCCTCCCCCCTTGGCACACCTATGAGGGCTGGCCGGCCTCCCCCTCCCTCCTTTATATACGTGGGGAGGGGGGCACCCTAGAACACATCAAAGTTGATTGTTTAGCCATGTGCGGTGCCCCCCTCCATAGATTTCCACCTCGGTCATATCGTTGTAGTGCTTAGGCGAAGCCCTGCGTCGGTAACTTCATCAACACCGTCATCACGCCGTCGTGCTGACGAAACTCTCCCTCGACCTCAACTGGATCTAGAGTTCATGGGACGTCACCGAGCTGAACGTGTGCAGATCGCGGAGGTGCCGTATGTTCGGTGCTAGGATCGGTCGAATCGTGAAGTCGTACGACTACATCAACCGCGTTGTCATAACGCTTCCGCTTTCGGTCTACGAGGGTACGTAGACAACACTCTCCCCTCTCGTTGCTATGCATCACCTAGATAGATCTTGCGTGATCGTAGGAATTTTTTTGAAAGTACTGCGTTCCCCAACATTTGTTACAGTGAAAATAGGGGAGTGAGATAAGGAATAATAAAGAGCATTCACTTTCCCGCAATTCAGTATTTTGCATTATTTTATGGGAAATGCATAGTAGGCAAGCAATACTATAGCATACTTTGTGCGCCCGACTTGAGCCTCATTCACACCGCTCTCACTGGTGAAAGGAATTATGACCTTGGAGCAATTGTTGCACGTAGACTTCAGCATAACTCCAAAAGTGGCTGGTTCTATGGTGGAATTTACGCGACGTGTTTAGCATGAGGGCTGGGTGTTTCACCTTTACCCTTTGATCCCATCCTGCCCACGTAGTATTTAGATTTTCACACCTTAAAAGAGCATAAGATTCTCAAGGGAAAGGATGATAACTTCACTTATAATCTGTTGTTTAACCAATCACATGTTATGGACACATATTTGCCTGCGCCTGCTCTCTTTGATTATCACAACATAGGAAGACATTTTGTTCTTGAGAGCGAGGCTCGAGCTCACAACACAGCAGTAAAGGCAGCACAGCAGGCTGAGGCCTCCGCACCGAGAGCCTCCATGAGCTACCAGGCCGACTACTACCCTCGAGGCTACTGACTGACTACCAAGCTAGGCCAAAAGCCTAAGATTGGGGGAGTACGTGTTCTCACCGAGATTACATTCATGTCCACTTATTTCATTTGTCGGTGTTCACACTTTTTCATTGTATCATCCATGCTTAGATTTATTTTCTTGCTTTCTTCTTGTGTGTTTGAAAAACTTTAGAAAAACCAAAAAAAATAGTTGTAGTAATTAACTTTCTATGCATGCTTAGTAGTAGCACTAAAAAAGAAAATCCAAAAAGATTGTTGGGAGCTTTCCCGTGTAAATAGTTTTTCTCGTTTTTGTTTTTCCCTTTTATTTGCTTGTTCAAGAAAACCAAAAACTCCAAAAATATTTTGGTGTGTTTCTCTGAATTTCTTTTCTTTTTTATTCAAGTCCTACCAAGGAGAAGACCACAATGAAAATGTTGAGTGGCTCTCATATGAATAACGGTTGAACTAATAAAGAACACATTTTGCCTTGTCTTCTCCTATTGAATAAAATGTTTGCAGATTCCAGCTTAGTCCACGGCACTCTTGCACTATTATTATTTTCATATCGTTCGGTCGTGCAAGTGAAAGGCAATAAGGACGATATTCGATGAACTGGCCGTGGCAAAGAGAAACTGGTATGAACTCGACTTGTTCTGTTTGTGTAAATATGTTTAACCTAGAGACCATGATTCAGCCCATTATGATTAAACATGTTTGCAATGACAATTAGAGATTATAGTTTATCATGCCATGCATAAGTAGCTGGGAGTTGATAATGATTTATCTTGGATATCAACATAGCGTTAAAATGATTGTGATGCACTGGTACACGTCGGTCCTAAACAAACGGTTTTTACCTCTTTCCCCATCGGCATTTGGAACCGTCGCCAAGTGAGTGTGGGTGATGGGGGTCCTTCCCACACAACCCAGAAACCGTTGGGGATATGCCCTCCCGGCACACACGCTCGGCAAAATGAGGTCGTGTGCGACTGGCGAGCACTCAAATACAGAAATACGTACAGTAGTGCTAAAAAATACAATTATACAGGAAAAATCATTTCTGGTCGTAAGTACATCCCACACAGTCAGTCACCACTAAACGTTTCTGTTCGTATATACATCCCACACAGTCACTACAAGGAAAACGTTTGCACAAGGAGGCGTAACGCAAACAGTTTTGAAGAGAATGTCGTGTGTGATTGTTCATTGATCCAACACGGTTTATTCCTAGAAACTGTGTGCGTTGCCTTAGGTCATCGCCCACGGTGTTTTCTCATTAACCGTTTGCAATAGGAAAACCCAATTAGCGGGCTAATTGGCCTATTATTAATAATGCATTTACTAATCTAATTGACATTCATATTAAGCACATAATATATTCCATTTCAATATTAAGGAAGGAGGATTTCATAATTGAAATATTGTCGGCGTTCTGGGAACGGGGGTCCCCAGACTTGCCTGCCTGCGGCCTACGGCATGGCTCCACCAGCGGGCCCGTACAGCCCGTCTTCGCCAGCAAGCACTCAAGACCCTCGCGAGGGGCCAAGCCTCGCGAGGCGGACGACACAAGACCTCCTCAGAGCGGCCTCACTAGGCCGGCTCGCGAGGAGCGGAGAGATCAAGGCAGGGCGAACCTCGCGAGGTTCCGACAACGCAAGCAATGACGACCGCAACCAGGCGGGCGCCAGGCGGGCGCCCGCGCGCGCAGTGTCCTTGTTCCCTCTTTGGTGCTAAAGGGGCAAGCGTAGGCGTGGAGTCCCGAGGCATCAGGCAAAGGTTTCCATATCGGTGCAACGAGACCAAGACCAGCAGGACGGCAGGACGGAGGTCACTGTGGAGCCCAAGACGGCGTCACCACCAGAGCCTTTGGCAGGCGAAGACCGCTTTTGTCGGGATAAGCTGTACTAGTTGTCCCCCTTCAAAATTGGCCATTGTGGGATCCCTTCCCGCTCAATATTTGGGAAGAGGACCCGGGCCCCTATAAATAGGACTAGCCACCACAGAAGAGGGGGACAGACCCTTCTCCAGCTCACCAGCACAAGAACACCTCGCCTCAGGAGGCTGTTCTCCCCCTTGTACTTTTCATCCCCAGCCCAAGAGGCAATCCACCACACACACTGGAGTAGTGTATTACACCACATCGGGGGCCCGAACCAGTATAAATCTTGTGTCCCTGTGTTCCTTGGGTTCGGCGAGTTAGTCCGCTAGATCGTGGAGTGCGAGAGCTTGGGAAAGGAGAGATCTTCGTGCGCACCCCAGTGTTCGAACCTTGAGGGTTTTGCCGGAACCCGTGATCCGACATTTGGCGCGCCAGGTAGGGGTGCGCCGAAGCTTTCCTCTCGTCGATCCGTGTTTCGCCGCTCCCCCACAACCATGTCGGACGCTCGTCGCGCCTGCACTGAGCGTCGGGCCACCCTCGCCGCCCGCGTTGCTCAGACGGCTCCTGTCGGCGGGCCTCCCCGTCGTTCTCCATCACCCGCCGCCAATGCTGCCACCGGCCCGGCTGGAAACAAGTAGCAGGCGTCCTCGCTGCACCCCTCGGTGCGGCGGGACGGCCGCACCGCCACTCCGTCGTTGACTCCAGCCGGCTCGTCGTCTCATGCTCGTCGCGCTCCCGCGGACGCGCAGGCCGCGCTACTCATGGCGCACGAGCTCATGCGTTACCGCCCGGTCGATGACCTCTACGAGGACTGGCTCGACCTCATCGCCGAGCTCGTCAACACTGCAGGGGACACCCCAGCACTGTCCCTCTCGCTGCCTCGTCCCCCGCCAGCTACGGGCGACGTAGCTCATGGAGCGCCTCCACCACCTCCGCACCAAGACAGCGTCCTGGCGTCAAGACACGCAGCCCCGTGGCACGACCCACCGCGCCAGGCACCCGCACATGAAGAAAGAAGCTGCCAAGAAGTTCCTCGACCACAAGAGAATGCTTCACCACTCCCGGCACCGCCACGTCAGGATCGCTTGCCGCGGCAGGGCCATGCGCCACTTGCCGTGGCAGCGCGAGGCCACCAAGATCTAGCTCCGCTCCCACGGCGGGCCCCGATGGAGACAGCAGGCTGCTGCGCCTTCACTCTGGAGCTGCACAGTGTCATCTGGCCGGGCAAGTTCAAGCCAGCCCTGCCTCCTCGCTACGACGGCACCCCCGACCCTGCAGAGTTCTTGCAGCTCTACGAGCTGAGCATCGAGGCGGACAACGGTCATGAAAAAGTCATGGCGAACTGGTTCCCCATGGCTCTCAAGGACGGCGCACGCTCTTGGCTCCTGAACCTGTCCGCGGGATCCATCTCCTCCTGGGGTGAGATGCGTGACCGCTTCATCGTCAACTTCCAGGGCACTCACGACCGCCCGCCGGCCGCGGGTGACCTGCGCCGCATCAAGTAGTAGCCTGGAGAGACTCTGCAGAAGTACATTCAGCGCTTCAACTGCGCCCGCCTCAAGATCTCCAACGTGACGGACGAGGCCATCATCTCCGCGTTTTCCTATGGCGTTCACGACATCAAGATGAAGGAGGAGCTCGCTATCCATGAAGACTTGTGCACGGCTCCGGAGTTGTTCAACCTGGCGACCAAGTGCGCGAGAGCCGAGGAGGGGCGTCTCTCCCTCGTCGAGCTTCCGACGGCAGATCCAGAAGACAAGAAAGCCAAGGACAAGGATGTGAAGCGAAAGGGAGTAGCCTAATACGAAGTGCGGCCGGGACCTTCCTGAATCGTCCAAGAGCAGCCGACCATTCTGCGCCTTCTACAACGTGCACAGCCACAACACAAATGACTGTCAAGAGCTCAGGGCCATTCAAGATGGACGCTTCGCTCGACGCCCCGAGCGCAACGACCGGGGCTACGGCCGAGGAGGACGAGGCAGAGGACGCTGGGACGACCGCGGCCCTTGCCAGGAGTGGCGCGACCGACCTCGTGAGGACCGCTGGCTGGACCAACCTCGTGAGGGCCACTGGAGGGATCAGCCTTGCGAGGATCGCCCTCAGGGCAACGCTGGCCTTCCTCTGCTGCCACCACCACCAAGGAGGAACGACGACTACCATCAGGATGAGGGGGGTGGGGGCTTCCAGGAACCTCGCGCCACCGCCTCCATCTTGGGCGGAGCTCAAGCCCCAGCCTCCCAGTGAATCTTCAAGCAGTTTGCTCGTGAGGTGAACACGACTCTTCCCAGGCTCGAGGCCACGCGCCCGCTCAGGTGGTCCAAGTGTGCCATCACCTTCAGCTCAGCTGACCAGCTCAACTGTGCCGCAACTGCCGGCGCCCTCCCGATGCTCTGTTCGCCCGGCATCAGCAACGTTCAAGTCACCAAGACCCTTATCGACGGCGGAGCAGGACTCAATGTCATGTCTGTCGAGATGTTCGACAGCCTCCAAGTGCCATATGAACAGCTGCAGCCTACCAAGCCCTTCTCACGGGTGACTGACGGCTCCACCACCCCGATAGGGTAGGTCCGCCTTCCTGTCACCTTTGGAGAACGCAAGAACTACCGCACCGAGCTCATCGACTTCGACGTCGCCCATATCCGCCTACCATACAATGCCATCCTCGGGTACCCAGCACTGACCAAGTTCATGGCGGTCACTCATCACGGCTACGGCATCCTCAAGATGCCTAGAAGCGGCGGGATCATCACGGTCCCCTGCGAAGAAAGAGATGCGGTGTGCTCCTCGAGCGCGCCTTCCAAGCCGCAGCAATCGAAGACCCCGACAACGAAGGAATCATGTACCCTCCTGAGGACACCCCCAAGAAGAAGAAGCAGCTGCTCCATGCAGGTCTTGGGGAGGGCGACACCACCAGCAGCACCACTTCAAGACTAGCGCCCTCAGGTGGGGCGCCTCCCTCCCGTGCATAGGAAAGCGCGCCCGATGCCATCCTCGGGCAGGGCTCGGGGGCTCTCTTTTGGAGGGCCTCTGACCTCGCCAACGTCATGAGGGAGGCGCTTGGGCACCACGTCGAGGCGTGCTTCGCGGCATGTTTCCCTCAGGAAGGCGCAGAGCAAGGAGCGCTCGGTGCTCAGGAGTTCGTCGACAAGACCATTCAGGAGCTGGAAAATGCAAGGGCCATGCGCGGCGATCGCCGCCCACCTCGTGCGGCCCCCCATCCAGGCGAGGATGTTGGGCTGCGTGTCTGCGTCGACATCCCAGGGCTCAACCGGGCCGCATCTCAGGAGCGCTTCTAGCCTTCACGCGTGGGACGCTGCGAGGGCCCACCTCACAGCTACGTTCGCATGCCTTTTGGCCTGCCGAGCGTGGCGTCCGCCTTCCAGCGCAACCTGCGGAGCATCCTGGCGACTCAGGAGGCCAGGCATCACGCAGTCCTGGAGGAGATGGAGACGGTCCTCAAGGAACCGCCTGGGCCCCCAGAGCCTCCCGAGGCTCAGGGCCCGGGTGGCTCGTGAGGAATGGCCTCATCACTGCGCACCTTCAGCTGCACCAACATCTCGTCAGCAACTAAATCAGGTGACATTTTCCAAGTTCATTTAGCTGGGAGCGCCCCTCGGGCTGCATCATTCCCAGGCTACGTGGGTTCGTCCCTGCGGCATGTATCCTTCTATGTCTTTAGCTTACTTTGCTGGGGGCGCCCCTCGGGCTGCATCATCCCCAAGCCGCTCTGGTCCTACCCAGTGGCATGTGTCGCTTTTGCATTTACCCAAGCTAGTCTGCCTTCTCATGCATGGTCTAACTATGATTGTCACCTGCTTGATTATCACCCACCACGGGAGCTGCACGCCGACTGTTTTTCTTCAGGATCTTCCGCATGAGAAGGTTAGGCACGGCGCCTGTGCTCGGGCCCGTCCCTGCAGCGTCGATAAATCCAACGGCTGAGCTCTGTCTGGCGGGCCGGCCTCGTTCACGTCACCTCCTGGGGTCATTGGTGCTTGGCCTTCTCATACGATAACCTCAGGAGATTCATTCTGCGCAGGTTGCCTAACCAACTCGCAGGATCACAGCAGTCAGCAAGAATCAAGACCAGGTGCAACCCGCCTTGAGGTAGGGCCTCGTGAGTCCCGCGCTGGCTCACGAGTGCCCAGACACACCTCGTCTAGCTCTGCCGTGCAAGCCACGTGTCAAGGCGGGGCAGTACACGCCCCGGGGGCTCTCCGCGGTAGGGAGTCCCCCTCCCACGCACCAGTGGAAGCACCATGCTCCTCGCTGGCCGTCGACACTGCCGAGGAGCGGCTATGCCCGTGTAAGTACGGAAGCACTATGCTCCGCGCTGCTGATAAACAACTGAGGGCGGCCCCACGACCGTATCAACCTCAGGGAGCCCTTGAGCTTAGTGCCTAGCCTCACCGCGTTGCTTCCCCTCAGGAGGGTAGCGCAAGGGGGCTGGGCACGGGGGCTGCGCTCAGGTAACGCCTAGCGTACGGCCCACCAGGTCCCTCGGACCTGGTCATCGCGCAACCCTCCCGAGCAAAAGCCCGGTGAGGATAGGTATGAGGTTTGTTCGTATGTCAAGGGGGACCCTTGGGCATCGCGACCCAAGGGCCTAACTGGTCACGTAGCCCCTCACCCCTGGCCTCGTCCTTGTCTCCGGTCGAGTCAACGGCGGTTGAGGTATGCGTGGGGCCGGGCCCTGCCGACGCAGAACGCTAAGGCCTGCTCTTGCATTTCCTCCCCACAGCCGTTTGAGCGTCAAGGGGGACTCCTGAGCATCGCGACTCAGGAGCCTAACTGGTCACGTAGCCCCTCACCCCTTAGCCTCGTCCTGGTCTCCGGTCGAATCAGCGGCGGCTGAGGTATGCGCGGGGCCGGGCCCTGCCGATGTAGAACATCAAGGCCTATTCCTGTATCTCCTTTCTGTAAGTTGTTTGCATGTCAAGGGGGACTCCTGAGCATCGCGACTCAAGAGCCTAACTGGCCACGTAGCCCCTCACCCCCTAGCCTTGTCCTGGTTTCCGGTCGAGCCAGTGGCGGCTGAGGTATGCGCGGGGTCGGGCTCTGCCGACGTAGAACATAAAAGCGAACAGGAAGGAAATCACAAAATCTCAAAGCAAATATTACAAGACATATCGTTCTTCGAGTACCAAACGCGAGTCTAAACGCCTCCACGAGGCACGATACATGTTGCAGGAATTTAAACAGGAAAAGAGCCACAAGCGAGTCATCCCTGGGCACCGCTGGCGCCAGTAAGAGGCGCTCCTTCCTTGGTGGCGTCGCCTTCACCTGCACCGCCGGCCGGGGCTGCAGGATTAGTGGCACCATCGGTCAAAGGCGCGGGAGCAAAGGTGCTGAACTTCTTCAGCAGGGCCTCCACCTGACCCTTCACGGCTGCGGCAGCACCTGCGCAGTGCTCATCGCCCACAGGCTCCAGAAGCTCGTCAAGGCGGGCGGTAGGATCCCGAAGATGCAGGTGGCTGAAGATGAGCGTCAGCGCAGCTGAAGAAAGGACGCGAGCTTCTTCCTCTGCCATGGGGCCGACGCCGCTCACGACTTCCTCAAGTGCCTTGACCAAGTAGGGAAGCAGCTGGGTAGGGCCGTCCTCGTCGCTGGTCAGCGGCTTCTCCAGGCCTTTCTCATAGAGTGCCTTCAATGTTGTGCGATACCTCTTCTCGAAGAGCGCGAAGGCCGCGCGGTCCACGGCTAGGACCTTTGCCTTGGCGTCAAGCTTGGCCCTCTCCGCCTTCACTTTCCACTCCAGCTCCTCTAGCCGGCCGCGCTCAACGGCCTGCGCCTTCGCCGACTGTGTCAGCTCGGCGTCACAACCTTTGACGGCATCCTCCCAGGCCTTCATCTTCTCCTCCTCTGCTTTGCGACCACGAGCTTCTTCTGCACGCTCATCCCGCAAGGCCTTCAGTTCGGCCTCCAACGCCCGGCAACGACCCTAGGCGGCCTTGCCGTCCTTCACCGCCGCCTCACAAGCAGCTGCTGCCTGGGCGGCAGCCTGCTTCTCCCCCTCGGAGGTCGCCGCGGCCTGGCTCAGCGCCGCCCGAACGGACATGTCGGCATGAAGCCAGCTAGAGGCCAGCTCCAGGCGCCCAGCTGCCAGGTGGGGTTCGGAGCCCTGGAGATCTTCTTGCAGCAGGGTCATCTCAGAAAGGGCATGCTCCAAGACGTCAGGGGAAGCAGAAGGACCTGGAACCAGCGGTGCAGCAGGGGGAGGAAGAGGCGACGACGTCACCATGGCTTGGGAGACTGGGGGTTCCCGAGCTTTGGGCACCTCAGCAGCCGCGCCGGGTGTCAGCACCTCCGGAGCCAGCAGGGCCGCGGGGGCTGACTCCTCACGAGGATGTCCTTCCGGGCCTCGCGAGGCCGACCGGGCCGGGGAGGTGTGAGCGTCGTCGCTCTCCTTCCCCACGGAGGGAGGTATGGCCGCCGCGGATGGATCGGCCCCGGACGGAATCACCGTACCATCCTTCCTCTTCTTCGCCACAGACGGCAGCCTAGCCAATCGGCAGAGAAGCATCAAGGTCAAGCAACAGAAGCAAGAATGGAGCTAGGTAGAAGCACTTACTGGTCCACCATGGTGTAGTCCACCCTCCTCTTTGTAAGTTTGAAGCTCGAGAGCTTCCCAGCTTGGGGCGCGGGCGCACGGGCCCTAGGGGCACAGGAAGGAGCAACAGACAGGCTAGAAGTAGCCCCAGACGGCGTTGGAGCAGAAGTAGCATCTCGGGAGATCAGCGCCGACCGGCCCCTCATCGGGATCACGGGTGGCTCCCCCCTCTGGAGGTCGTCTGCCTCATCGTCGTCGTCAGGCATGGTGCGGAGGAGGTCAGCCTTGCGCACGGGGGAGGTCTCCCCCATACCCTCGGGTGTCGCCTCCGAGTCACGCTCCTCGTCCTCATCTTCCTCCTCCTCCTCCTCCTCCTTGCGAGAATCGTTAGAGGACACCTCCACCGGCACCGTCACAGCCGAGACCGCAGGAGGCGCTGGCGCCACCAGCCCGTGCCCGTCAAAGGTTGGCCTGGCGGCCACAACCTGCGCCATGTCCGTACGGTGGAACAGGGGAATGAAGACACTCGACGGGTACTCTTGGTCATCCCCGACCAAGAGGCGGAGAGCTACGGCTAGCTCCTCGTCAGACAGGGCTGCTGGGCTCAAGCGAACCTTGTCTTCTTCGTCCCCAAGCCTCCACAAAGGACGCGAGTGCGCCTGAAGCGGAGCCACCCACAGCATCAAGAACTCCCTCAGGAGCATGGCCCCCGTCAGCTTCGCTGCCTCCGCATTGCCCGGCTTCAGGTCGGTGTTCATCTGCTCCAGCACTAACGCCGCCCGGTCATCAGTGAGCTTCCATCATGACCCACTTGCTCCTGAAGCCGTCAGCCTTCTTCCAGGTCTTCGAGATCGAGTTGGCCTTGCCAGACGCGATGAAGTTAGTGCACCCGGAAGTATGGCCCTCGTTGATGAAGAAGTGGCGCAGCAGAGCCACGGACGACATCACGCCGAGGTACGCTTCGCAGTAGTAGGCGAAGATCGACAAGAGAAGGACATAGTTGGGGTGAAGATGCAGCACCTGCAGACCGTAATGGCCGAGGACCTCATAGAAGAAGTTAGAGAAGGGGGGACCAAGCCCGCGACGATGCTGCTCGTGAAGAAGGGGTAGAAGGTATTGTCCAAGGCCTCCAGCATGGCGGAGCCGGCCCGGAGCATGGTCTTCCCCCTCTCGTTGCTCTCCCCCGCCGTCAGCAAGCGTGTAGTGGCGAGGTTGTTCTCCGAGACGTTGGGCGCATCCAAAGCCAGCTCATACCAAGCCGGCGACGAGGCGGGCTTGACCTTGCGGGGAGCCATTGGTTGGAAGCTTGGAAGGGGATTGAAGCAGATCTGGAAACTTTGGAAGCGAGGAGCGAGAAAGGGGATCTGGAGCAAGACGAAGGGAAGCAATGAAGGCAAGAGTAGTCCATGCCAGCCTTTTTGTCAGCCGGGCAGTTGCCGAGGCAACGTGGGGAAGCGGAGACGCCCACGTCCAATCAATCGCCACGCGTCAACCAAGGCCGCAGGCTGTTGGGGTCCACGATGCTCCGTACTTGCCCTTTGGCTTTGCCTTGAAGCCAAGCCCGAGCGCGCCTTGGGCCGGGGGTGTAACGCCCACGATGCGGCTATATCTCCCACGTGTCGAGGCATGACTTAGAGGCATAACCGCACTGTTGTTTTGTCGCAAGAAGGGTCATCTTCACACAATCCCATGTAATGAACAAGAATGGGATAACGAGAGTTGGCTTACAATCGCCACTTCACACAATACATAAATTAATTCATACATCATCCAAAATCCACACATAGACCGACTACGGTCAAATCCAAATGAAAATAAGATAACCCCAAATGCTAGATCCCCGATCGTCCCAACTGGGCTGCACTACTGATCATTAGGAAAAGAAACATAGTAACGACCACGTTCCTCGTCGAACTCCCACTTGAGCTCGGTTGCGTCATCTGCACTGGTATCGTCGGCACCTGCAACTGTTTTGGTAGAATCTGTGAGCCACGGAGCAATCTCACACCCGTGAGATCAAGACTATTTATGCTTATAGGAATGGATGGTGTAATGAGGTGGAGTTGCAGCAAGCACTAAGCATATGGTGGCTAACATACGCAAATGAGAGCGAGAAGAGAAGCAACGCAACAGTCGCGAATCTAGAAATGATCAAGAAGTGATCCTGAAACTACTTACGTTCATGCATAACTCAAACCGTGTTCACTTCCTAGACTCCGCCGAGAAGAGACCATCACAGCTACACACACGGTTGATGTATTTTAGTTAAGTCAAGTGACAAGTTCTCTACAACCGGACATTAACAAATTCCCCTCTGCCTCATAACCGCGGGCACGACTTTCGAAAGATAATATACCCTGCAGGGGTGTCCCAACTTAGCCCATTATAAGCTCTCACGGTCAACGAAGGATAAACCTTCTCCCAGGAAGACCCGATCAGTCTCGGAATCCCGGTTTACAAGACATTTCGACAATGGTAAAACAAGACCAGCATGGCCACCCGCTGTGCCGACAAATCCCGATAGGAGCTGCACATATCTCGTTCTCAGGGCACACCGGATGAGACAGGCTAAGAGTAAAACCAGCCCTCAAGTTTCCCCGAGGTGGCCCCGCAGGCTGCTCGGTTCGGACCAACACTCGAAGGAGCACTGGCCCCGGGGGTTAAAATAAAGATGACCCTCGGGCTCGCGAAAACCCAAGGGAAAAAGGCTTAGGTAGGCAAATGGTAAAACCAAGGTTGGGCCTTGCTGGAGGAGTTTTATTCAAGGCGAACTGTCAAGGGGGTCCGAAAAATCACCCAACCGCGTTAGGAACGCAAACTCAAGGAACATAATACCGGTATGACGGAAACTAGGGCGTCAAGAGTGGAACAAAACACCAGGCATAAGGCCGAGCCTTCCACTCTTTACCTAATATATAAATGCATTAATTAAATAAGAGATATTGTGATATGCCAAAATATCCATGTTCCAACATGGAACCAACTTCAACTACACCTGCAACTAGCAACGCTATAAGAAGGGCTGAGCAAAAGCGGTAACTTAGCCAAACAACGGTTTGCTAGGAAAGGATGGTTAGAGGCTTGACATGGCAATATGGGAGGCATGATATAGCAAGTGGTAGGTAGCGCAGCATGGCAATAGAACGAACAACTAGCAAAGCAAAGATAGAAGTGATTTCGAGGGTATGGTCATCTTGCCTCCAAGGTTCTCCGAGTTGTCGAAAGCTTGATCCTCGTAAGCGTACTCAACAGGTTCCTCGTTCATGAACTCGTCTCCCGGATCTACCCACAGCAAGAACACAAGCAATGGAACCACAATCAAACACGGGAAATGCACAAGCAACATGATGCAATACATGCATGATATGCGAGATATGATATGCGATGCGTATGCGTGCTCCGGAAGAAAAAGGACGAACAAGGCAGTAACTTGGCAAACCAATTATGCCACTGGAAAGATGAGATGATTTCGGTCGAAATCGATATAAAGATCACCGGAAACGGATGCGCGGTTTGCAAATGGCAAGCAAAACAAGTAACATGATTCTGCGATTAACAGCATGATAGCACTTAGAATACATCAAGTAACTAGGCTACCGTACTCCAACATAGCAACAAAGCATATGGAAGTAATCTACAGAAGATGCTTGACGAAAGATGAACACTGAGCTACAGCTAGATCACAAAATAACAGGTTCAAACAAGCATGGCAAAAGTGCAAAAGATATCAGGTTCACAGACTTAGTAAAAATACAGGACATGGCAGAAACAGCATCAGGTAGCAATGTTTAAAGGAAGCAATCAACGCGCTACTAGAAATTAACATAGCAAAACAAGGCATGCCATGAATCTACTAAATGCATAGAACAAAAGTCTCTTACTGACAATGAGCCAAAAAGGAGCATAAGATATGATGGCACCCATGTAAACATAGCAAGATTCGTTAACAAGTTTCAGACTTAGCAGAAAACAGAGCATGGCATTAACAGAAATTATGAGGGCATCTTTGTGAGCTCGATGCACTCATCACAAAGCAATGCATGACAAAAAAGTATACCTACAGCAAGATGGCATGTTTCTGAAGCTAACAATGGCAATAGCAAGTTCATAGCATGTATGGATCAACAACAACAACCTTGGCAAAATTGAATATCATGTTAACATTCTGCCAGTAACATTTTATAGCAAAAGTAGAGCAATATTAAGACATGCTATGGCACTCCATAATTGCAAAAAGGGGAATGGATGGATAGAGCACAACTATATCTACAAAACATCCTTAATGATCATATCCAAAAGAAGCATGGATCTCATTGTAGACACATGGATACATGGCAACAAAATAACAGCAGTAACAGACTTGGCAAAATTCGAAGTCCCTGAAAACAGAAACATCACGAAGCCTAGTTTGCATGCTTGTGCTAGTCACCACATAGATCAAAAAAATACATGGCATACACCTCTGTAAATATGGCATGGCATAGATCAAAACACCTGTAGAGCTCATGCTCATACGATGCACGCATCAAATGCACCAAAAATAACAAAACATCAAGTTCTGATAAGTAACAGCAGTAAACATCATATAGCACTCTTGCACTAGAGATTTGGGTATCAAGACGGACTCAAATGAGCATTGCACAATGGAACAAAATGAAGAGCATCTCGAGGCGAACATTTCGATATATCGTGCGCGCAAAACGGAGCAGTATACGATGAGATATGATGCAATGAACATGAGCACATAATGCAATATCCTCGGGACTTCGCAGAAAACGAGGGGGGCGAAGTCAACCTCTCCAGATCGGATCGGGGACGGAAGCCGAGGCGGCCGGGATTCCCGCCGGAGATCGAGCGCGCGGCGGCTGGAGATGAAGGAGAGGCGACGGGGCCGGAGCGGAGAGGGAGGAGACCTCGCCGGAGATGGCGCGGTGGAGGCGGCGGGGTTGGTGACGGCGCGGTGGTCGGCGGAGTCGAGGCGGCGGCGAATGGCACGACGGCGGCAGGGTCGGCGACGGAGGCGGCGCGCTAGCGGCGGCGTGGGACACGTGGCGGCGGCGGATTGGGCGGGGGCAGCGGCGGACGTGTCCGGCGGCGGGGGATGTTTTGTCCGGCGCGCGGGGGAGGAAGAGGTTAGGGTTTGATCTGCGAAAATTTCGGGGGATCACCTATTTATAGCTAGAGGGAGCTAGGAGACTCCAAATGAGTCACAGTTTTCGCCCACACGATCGTGATCGAACGACCAAGAGCATAGAAGTGACTTAGGTGGGTTATTGGGCTGTTAGGAGGGGGGTTTTGCTGCAACACACAAAAGGCCTTTGCGGTTACCCGGTTAACCGTTGGAGCATCAAACGACCTCCAAATGGAACGAAACTTGACAGGTGGTCTACCGGTGGTATACCAAGGCCACTTGGCAAACCTCCGTCCATTCCGAGAACGTTTAACACCCACTCACGAAATGAAACAAGAGGGGTGCGCCGGTGCATGTGGGAGTGCCGGATTGCAAAACGGACAACGGGGAAAATGCTCGGATGCATGAGACGAACACGTATGCAAATGAGATGCGCATGATGACATGATATGAGATGCATGACATGAACAACATGCAAAACGAAAGACAAAACCCGACCACGAAGGGAATATCATAACACATAGCCGAAAATGGCAAGAGTTGGAGTTACAAATATGGAAAGTTACATCCGGGGTGTTACAGGGGGCTATTGTCGGTGTTCTGGGAACGAGGGTCCCCGGACTTGGCTGCCTGCGGCCCACGGCGTGGCTCCACCAGCGGGCCCGTACGGCCCGTCTTCGCCATCAAGCACTCAAGACCCTCGCGAGACGGACGACACAAGACCTCCTCAGGAGCGACCTCACCAGGATGGCTCGCGAGGAGCGGAGAGATCAAGGCAGGGCGAACCTCGCGAGGTTCCAACGACGCAAGCAATGACGACCGCAACCAGGCGGGCGCCCGCGCACAGTGTCCTTGTTCCCTCTTTGGTGCTAAAGGGGCAAGCGCAGGCGCGGAGTCCCGAGGCATCAGGCAAAGGTTTCCATATCGGTGCAACGAGACCAAGACTAGCAGGACGGCAGGACGGGGGTCACTGTGGAGCCCAAGACGGCGTCACTGTCGGTGTCAAAACCGGCAGATCTCGGGTAAGGGGGTCCCAAACTATGCGTCTAGGATCGATGGTAACAGGAGACGGGGGACACGATGTTTACCCAGGTTCGGGACCTCTCTATGGAGGTAATACCCTACTTCCTGCTTGATTGATCTTGATGAATATGAGTGTTACAAGAGTTGATCTACCATGACATCGTAATGGCTAAACCCTAGAAGTCTAGCCTATGTGTATATGGTAATGAATGTCCTATCCGGACTACGCACTCCGGTTTATATAGACACCGGAGAGATCTAGGGTTACATGGAGTCGGTTACATCAGAGGGAATCTACATAGTCGGTCGCCAAGCTTGCCTTCCACACCATGTAAAGTCCAATCCGGACACGGGTATAGTCTTCGGTCTTCATGTCTTCATAGCCCATCAGTGCGGCCCACTGGATAACAGGCCAGATGCCCGAGGACCCCTTAATCCAGGACTCCCTCAGTAGCCCCCGAAACAGGCTTCAACGACTAGGTGTTCGGCGCGCAAATTGTCTTCGGCGTTGCAAGGCGGGTTCCTTCTCCAAGTAGTATATTCGGCCATTGATCTAGTATCACTCCCCTCGTCTTCTGTGCGCTAATAACTTCGCCTTCCACGTGTCGAGCGAATGCGGAGAGTCAGGGTATTTTTGCAAAATTACACCCTGTCCACGCAAGGCAGAGCGAGGGGGAGGAAAATTTCGGGGAGTTCCCTGTTACGGTGGGAGGTCGGGGGCCGAGCGATGCGCGTTTCTCTCGTACACGTACGCGCGTGTGTGCGAGGTGTTGGCTCTAACTGAACCTGAGCGAGGCGTTGGGCTCTAACTGAACCTGAGCGATTGCACTGCAGGCTATGCGTTACTGAACCCGAGCGATCGATCGATGGCTGTTAACTGAACCCGATCGAGTGATTCCTTCGCTACT
>NC_057799.1:166947958-166963406 GCF_018294505.1 Triticum aestivum | reverse complement strand
GATGAATAGTAGACAGTGGAGGGGAGCCCGTGGAGGGGTGGTTGAACAGGACACCGTGGTGTGGAGGGCTGGATGAACAGTAGACGGTGGAGGGGTGCCCGTGGAGGGCCGGTTGAACAGTAGCCAATGGAGTAGCGCGCGGTGGAGGCTGGATGAACAGGAGCCTGTGGAGGCTGGAGGAGGTCGACGGTAGCCCGTGGAGACTGGAGGAGGTCGACGGTGGAGATGAACAGTATCCCGTGGAGTCCCGTTTTGCGGTACGCCACACCCCTCCCGATGAACAGGACCCCCGTGTCGACCGTAGGAGGTCCGTTTCGTCCGTTTTGCGGTATGCCACACCCCTCCCGATCAACAGGACCACCGTTTCGACCGTAGGGGGTCCGTTTCGTCTGTTTTGCGGTACGCCACACCCCTCCCGATCAACAGGACCCCCGTTTCGACCATAGGAGGTTCGTTTCCTCCGTTTTGCGGTACGCCAGACCCCTCCCGATCAACAGGACCCCGTTCCGAACGTAGGAGGTCTGTTTCCTCCGTTGTGCGGTACGCCAGGCCTCGTTTCCATCACGTGTTCCGTCCAAGCCCTCCCGATGAACACGACCACGCATTCCGTTCCGACCCAGCCGGTTGGCTCCCACACGTTTCGTTGCCTCCCGATGAACACGACACATTCTGTTGCCTCCCCATGAACACGAGCATTCCGTTGCCTCCCCATGAACACGACGACGACGCTGTTTCTCCGTTCCGACCCAGCCATGTACACGTGCCCTGGCCGTACGTATACGCGAGTAGGCGTTCGAGACCCCGCCCGTATGTACACATACGTGGCCGTATTTTCTTTCTTGCACCCTGGCCGCTGTACGTATGTGTACATGCTACGTGCGCGCCTCTACTACGACACGTACGCGCCTCTACTATGACACGTGCGCGCCTCTACATCCACCAGTATATATGTACGTACACGTTCGCGACTAGAATGACAACGCTGCGTACGCTTCGACCAGGTGGGTCCCGACTGTCAGGCACTTCCTTGCCTGCGAAGATGTAGCTGGTGGGTCCCAGCAGTCAGGGGGCGAATCATTTTTTTTTGCCCGGACGCACTTCCTTGCGTGCGAAGATGTAGCTGGTGGGTCCCAGCAGTCAGGGGGAAATGTTTTTTTTGCGAAATACAGTGGCCCGTCCGGTGGGTCCCAGCTGTCAGGTGGAGGAATCATTATTTTCCGCGTAATAAGGAGGCACTTCCTTGCTGTGGCCGTGGACCCAGCTGTCAGCCTCTCCACGTACAATCCACGTCCGATGGAAGTCGTTCCTTGACCACGTTGACCACGCCGTGCCGAGAGCACCAGGGCGGTGGACGACGGCGAGGCCTAGGAAGGGGACGACGGGGAGCCGGGGAAGACGTGGCAGTGGAAGCACGCGCGGAGAGGAGTACGAGGGTTCACTGGTTCGGCTGCGGTGTGAGCCTGCCATCACCGCAGGGCCTGGCCAGCGGTGGGAATAGTAGGGGGTGGTGAGGCCTCCGCGGCAGCACAGCCGACCACGGGAGGCAGGACCATGCGGCACGACCGGCGCTGCATTGGGCGGCTGGAGCAAGAAGACCAGAGGTTGAAGAAGCACTACGGCCGTTGGATGGACATCGTACAGTCACTGGAGCTAGACTCATTCATATTGACTAAAGTTGACAAAGGCCCCCGTCCCAGTCAACTTAGTAGGCCCACAAGTCAGCCTCCCACCATGGTGGGTCCAAGCTAGCAGGGGGAGTATTCATTTTTTGTGCGTAATAAGGAGGCACTTCCGGTGGGTCCGAGCTGACAGCGGGGGGAACGTTTTTTTCACGAAATACGCTGGCCCGTCCGGTGGGTCCCGGCAGTCAGGGGGGAAACATTTTTTTCACGAAATAAGGTGGCCCGTCCGGTGGGTCCCTGCTGTCAGGTGGAGGAATAATTATTTTTCGCGTAATAAGGAGGCACTTCCTTGCGGCCGCCTGGACCCAGCTGTCAGCCTCTCCACGTACAGTACTCTTCCGATGGAAGTCAGTCGTTGACCACGTTGACCACGCCGCGCCGAGAGCACCAGGCGGTGGTCTGGACGACGGCGAGGCCTAGGAAGGGGACGACGCGGAGCCGGGGAGGACGCAGCAGTGGAAGCCCGCGCGGAGATGAGTACGAGGGTTCACTGGTTTGGCTGCGGTGTGAGGCTGCCGTTGCCACAGCATAACAGGGGGTGTGGGTGAGTGGAGGGATGGCCTGGCCAGCGGTAGGAGTAGTAGGGGGCGGTGAGGCCTCCGCGGCAGCACAGCCGGCCACGGGAGGCAGGAGCACGCGGCACGACCGGCGCTTCTTTGGGCGGCTGGAGCAAGAAGACCAGAGGTTGAAGAAGCACGACGGCCATCGGATGGACATCGTACGGTCACTGCAGCTAGAATCGTTTATATTGACTAAGTTGACAAAGCCCTTGGTACGTCAACTTAGTAGGCCCACAGGTCAGCTTCCGAAACGGCGCGCCCCAGATGTCAGGGGGAGGAATCATTTTTTGGGCGGGTGAAGCTAGAATATCCGAGATTGAAGAAGAAGCATGGCATCAGTTGGATGGACATCCAACGGCCACTACTGCTAGAACCGTGTGTTGACTATAAGTTGACAAAGCCTTGCATACGCGTCAACTCTGTTTTTTTAGGGGACACATCAACTTAGTAAGGCCAGAAGTGTGTGGCAGAGAACTTATAGCCCATTTGAGATTTGTAAGAATGTGTAGCCCATTTTTGAATTCTAATGGAATTTACTACAGCCCATTTACAGTTTGTTAAAAGTACAGCCCATTTCAACCAACCGTTCAAAACAGAATTCAATAAAATTTCCCACATTTTGATGGGATCCGAAATAGTTTTATCCCAAAATTTCTAGTCAGATTAAATACAATTTCAATATAAATTTATATTACGTAAAAATCCAACGAAACATTGCGCTCGCAACAATTAATGAAATTAAAATTTTCAATATCCAAAAATAATATTTTATAAAGTAATCACGTGTTTGGTGCATTTTTTTATAGTTACTGCCCAGTTTTTATAATTACATCCCATTTATTATTTCTTAAAGCCCATTTTCTTGTTAAGCCTAATGCATCCCTCCTAGGAAAGATTCGCAGCCCAGCGGGGCGGAGAATAACAACTTGACCTTGCCTGGGTATTCCTAAAAAAAGTATAGCTGGGCTAGCCATTTTCAGCTTGAAAAAATTAATATCTGGGCTGGATATCTGGCCTGGGCTAGACGGGCCATAGCCCGCCCAGTTAATACCTACAGCGATGTTTTCGTTGTTGTTCAGAGGAGAAAAATTAATATCTGGGCTAAACATCGAAAAACTCTGCAGTGCTCACACCTCAAAAACACAAATACTGCTCGAGCTGCTTGGTCCCAGCTGTCGGCCGCTTCTTGTGCAATTCTCTCGTTTATTGACTACTACATAGGTTGACAATGGTGTGGGACTGTGATGTCAGGAAACCAGGAGGAGGCAAAATAAATTGTAGTTATATATATATATAATAAGGAGGCACTTGCGTACGTGAGGCTATGGACCTGGTGGGTCCCCATTGTCATCCTCTCCATGTAAAGTCATCTCCTCGCACGCGCGCGCTTTCCGCCCGAAATAGTCAGCGCCGCCCGCCCCGCTTCCCGGTGCAGGCGATTGCTCCACCTTCAAACGACACAAGTGGCGTCCGTCCGTCCATGTGCCGCCCACATTAATGATACGCGGTTGCCGAGGCGGCTACTCCGGCGCCACACGTCCGTCCCTCCGCCCGCCCACCATTGCTATATAAACTGCTGCGCCGGCCATAGCCGCAGTCATCCGCATCCGTTCCCTTTCTCCTGTCCACACCACTACTGCCCGCCATGGCTTCCTCGCGCTCCAGCGCTCTTCAGGACGGGCGGACGGCGGACCACAAGGAGATGGCAGCCATTGCTGCCGACCGGCTGGCCGGCAGGTAGCCGGAGGACGACGACGTCCCAATGGAGAACATGGTAGTCGACGATCCGGCGCCAACCCCCTCCTCCACGCCATCCTCGCTGGTGCATTGCACAATGACCATCGGCGAGGCCCGTGCCTAATATATGGACAGGTGAGGCAGATGCGTGAGGAGCAGTTCCGGGAGGCGCAGGCCGACGCCGCCTACAACCACCATCTCCTCCAGGAGCACCTGCAGGCGGAGGAGCAGATCGCTGCGGAGCGGGCGGAGTAGGAGGCGCTGCTCGACTCGTACCGCTCCGCCCGCAAGGGCTGCCTCGAGCGCTGGCGGTACTGCATGTGGGTGGTGGAGGCTGCGGCCGCCTACAAAGAGGCTAGCAAAGAGGGCGATGAAGCGGGCGAGGCGCTGTTTGGCGAGACCGAGGACAAGGCAGAGGACAATGCCGGCTCCGTCCAGTCCCCGCTCCGCTGGCGTCGACGAGGCCCTGCTCCGCCGAGGTCCCACGGTGCCAACAACGAGGCAGAGGACATCGCCGGCTCAGCCAAGGCCCCACCCTGCCGGCAACATGGGGGAGGATTTCCACCGCTCCGCTGAGGCACCGCCCGCCGGCAACGAGACAGAGGACATCGCCGGCTCCGCCGAGGCCCCGCCCCGCTGCCAACGAGGCCGCGCCACACAGAAAACGAGGAAGAGTAGAACACGGTAGGTCGCCGCCGCTTGGGTCCAAGTAAGGCCACCGCTGCTACCCTCCGGTTGAAGCCAAGCTAGGCGGGTTGACCATTGACGGCCGGTTAGCTTCTTGGCGGCGACGTGGAGTCGGAGAGCTGCGCTGGAGAAGAACGCTGCTTGTACTTAACTGCTGGTGAAGTTGGATGACTGACACGTGGGCCCAAAAGGCCACATGTCAGTTACGCAACTGCACCTGCAGTTAAGTCACTGAAGCGTCTGTTCGGCTCAGTGGGACACAGGTGGGTAGCTTCGGTTAATTAATTATACCTCCAGCGCACCCCTTTTTAGTTGAAGAATGTATGAAATGTAATGAAATCCGGCATGTTTATATGAAATCCGACCGTGTATGAATGAATTTATTTCGATTAGTTCGAATTCCTGTATCACTAGCATTGGATGAACATGCAAAACAATACGTACTAGCATTATTCCCAGGGTGATCACCTCGTTTGCAGCAGTTTCACATGTACTCCCTCCGGTCCTTTCTAGTCTGCATACAAGTTTTGTCTGCAGTCAAAGTATCTCTACTTTGACCAATCTTATACAAAAAAGTATGCACTTTCACAATGTGCGAAGTAAAAAGGAACAGAAGGAGTACAAAGAGTTTGAGCAGCTTTTTAGCGTTTTTGTACATTGCAATCAAACACACAGGCCTGGCAATTCATAGAGAACATTCAAAACAATCGATGATTATGCATCTCAACGACTCACATGTCAGAGGCAATATTTACTTCACAGCTAAATAATAAAGAAAAAATTGATCGACGCTGCTGACAGCAAAGGGCGTCCCATTCAAAAATATCAAACGCATGTCTTGCTAAAATCAATGAGCAAAATTTGACAAGGTTGTCCCATTCGAAAATATCAAGTGCCTACGATTGTGGAATGGGCAGGGTTTGCCATCAGTTCGGACATTGACATGGCACCTCGTTCTAAATAAACCATCTGTTCTTTTTGTGCAGTTCCACCAAAATCAACCAAATTCGCGCGTAGCTTGTATGATTTCGCCCTTATATGTTGCAACGCCTTGAACTTATCGGCACCTCCTTTCTTGTGGTGGAAATGAATGATTCGATGTATTCATGAACATTTTGTGCAGTTCCCATTGAAATCAAGCTGAGCACCCCTGTTTGCACAAATACAAAAAAGTGATTAGTATAAAGCAAACTGTACTATGAATTGACGGTTTCAACAGGCACATACATGGTCCATGTAGAGCACACTTTTAGAAAAATGGAACTCACCAGAAAGAATCCTAGAACAACATTCTACTCGCGCATCACAGCAAAAAAATGGAGATTTTTCAGTCCTTCTGAGCTAAAGTTAGTTTGGTCTTGTGGGGAGTAATGTAACCATCCTTCAACTGCTCCTTCTGATGAGAAGATAGACAGGGCTTCTTCATCCTGGCATAATCGAAACTAGTCACTTCACGTACTCCATATTCTTCTTCAGAGGAAGATGATCCTGTTGTGCAAAGACAAGAGGACTACTAAATTCTAGCATCCCTGTTTGCTCGAAAAAAAGGAAAGGAAATATTTAAAATAGCAGAGATGAAGCACTTCTCAAGGACAATACCACTTTTTCATGACAGTATCTAAACAGTAGCACAACACCAATAGAGATGACAAAGTTCAATCATATGGATGAAATCAGTGGGCGAGTACCAACCTTTGTCAGGAGGCTTATTGTGTAGAGCATACAGATGAAGCACTTCTCCGGAACCATCTGTTGCTATCTACGGTGGTGGCCATGCTTACTATATACTCCTCGATTAGTTTAATGTTTCCAACATCTTCTTGTGCAGTTCCACTAAAATATATGGTATCTTCAAAGAAGATCCCTGTTTGCACAAGTAGAGATAATTACATATTACATTAAGAGTGGCATCAAATCAGTGGCAAAACAATTGCTCGTTCCAGCCATAGCAATAAATTAAGATGCAAAACTATATCATTACTTGTGTCATCACAGTTCCAGTGCTTCATTACAGCACCGGGAGTTGATTTTTGTTTTTCTTCCGCTTGTTCTTCCCCTTCATCACTTGGTTCACTAACATACAAGCTTCGCCTTCAATGTAAGATTTGGCATGTCAATTAGGGAGCACAAGTACAGTACTAAACTTAATTTTCTAATGAAAGTGGCAAAATACAGGCCAGCAGTTGTGAAATGTCCTTATCTTACCTCAACGGGATATTACGGTGCACATACAGATTGGAAGTCTTGTCTCCATTTGTGCAGTTCACTAAAATCAAGCAACATTATCGTACAAGTAGCACAACATATGAAAGCACACTGCAGAATCATGTGAAAGAAGGCTAGTACTGACCTCTCATGATGCGGAATTCAAAAAACTCACAAGAAGAAGATCTGAACCAAATTCGCCTTAACGGATAGGAAGTAAGATCTCCTCTTGTGCAGTTCCACTAAGATGAAGCAATCAAGCAACGTTGTCGGTGTGACATTTTGGTTGAACTGCACAAAACACTCTTAAAACAAAAGTGTTTTGTGCAGTGCAACAAAAGGTCACAATGGCAACGAGGTGAAGTAGATAACCCTGTTTACACAGAGGTGCAAAGGAAACAATTAGTGGTCAATAACGGTGGATGACACAGAAGCCAACAAAAAGAAGCATCTACCTTATCTAAATTGGAAAGAAAGCAAGATAGTAGCATTTCTCAAACGGTGGCATTGATTAATATTAACATAGAGATTATATTAACAATAAAATTCGTTCAACATGTAATTTTCTTTTAACTGTGGCATTGCATCAATTTTCCATCGGCATTATTAGAGGGTGTTTGTTTACAGGGACATTTTGGTGTAGGGACTAAAAAAACTCCGTCTCAGTCCCATCTAAACCAAACAGGAGGGACTTTTAGGGACTAAAAGTGGGCATTTGGGACTAAAGAAAGAATACCCCGAGGGAGTCTTTTTGGGACTTTTTGAACAGTTGCCCTGCCACGCATCGCACCTTGTCTCTATTAGTTCATTACTAGGGGTAACATGGTCTTTTAGTATGTCATTTAATAACCTCTAGTCCATGTTTAGTCCCTGGAACCAAGCAGGTAGGAACTAGGGAGTTTTTAACCAAACAGGGCCTTAGATTAACAACAGCTAATGATTTGCACGGGACAGTGGACGCACCAGCACCATGTGCATCTACCGATGTACTGTGGTCATGCATAGTCTGTTGCAACAAAGAACAAACAACCAAGGAGCATATTTGTGTTGGTCCCAGTTTTGTTATCTTTAGACACCTTTCACTATGTGAGCGCAGCAAATCTAGTCCTGCTCAAACTCTACAGCCTTGTCCCTTCCTTTCCTTTTTGAACTAGTACTTTCGCCCCTTCCTTTCCTCTTTGAACCACGTCCTAGATTTATGCGATACAACTTTCCCCACTACTTTCCCCCATTCCTTTCCTCTTTGAACCACGTCCTAGATTCATGCTATACAACTTTCCCCCTTCATTTCCTCTTTCAACCACGTCCTAGATTCATGCTATATACAACTTTTCCCACTACTTTCCCCCACTCCTTTCCTCTTTGAACCACGTCCTAGATTCATGGTATACATGCAGCTAGAGCAATGCATGTGGAGTAAGTAAATTATACCTTAAGGTTCTTGGGGCGTGGTTCGGTGGACGACGGGACGACGGCGAAGAAGAAGGGGTCGGAGGCCCTCCCGCGCCGCCGCTGGGTGGAAAGTGAACAGCTGCGCCGGTAGTCCCTCGCCGACGGCGACAGCGTTAAGCCTCCTTCCCTTCCCGGCGGACGGATCCTGCTGGCTCTTTGAGCAGCACTGAGGGGAGAGAGAGGCCAACGAAGTCTTGTTTAGATCTGGAGAGGGCGAGAGAGTGTGAAGAGAGCAACTACAAGCGCTGAGGCTCCAGCGGGAGAGGGCGAGAGAGTGTGAAGAGAGCAACTACAAGCGCTGAGGCTCCAGCGTGTATATATATACTGGAGAGAGAGTGTGAAGTGTGCAAACCCTAGAAAACATTTTGACCAGTCAAAGAATCCTCCTGGCACAAATTATGCTCAAGTGTAGTTATCGAACCCGAGACCTCAAGTTTGATGAGCGAGCAGGCTAACCAGCTACACAACCCTCCCGTTATGTTCAATGAGAGGGAAATAACCTTTTATACATTCCTGCATTCGTGTGACAAGCATGCCGTGTTTTTTTTCTATGTGTGGGAGTCATTGGGATTTCAATCATAATCGTGTCATGTTGGCTTTGGTGGTAAGACTATCCACAGTGGTGCAGAAATAATGTTGCCTTAGTCACCTTACCTCTCTCCACGTAGTACGTTGGGTCCCACCAGTCAGAGGGTGAAACAAACAAATTAATAAGAAAAATTAAAAGCGCCAGCGGTGTATCTTACCTCACACATCTCGCTACTGCTCGGGAACACTGTCCAATTGATCCCTCTGTTCGCGCACGTACTATTTTAAGTGAATCCTTATTATAACATGCACACAAATTTTGGGCACTTTTATTCGACTTAAGTCAGTGTGCCACCGTATCTCGTATACTTACTACTCCCTTCGTCTAGGTGTAATAAGTCACGTTAGAAGGTGCAATGGGACCAAGGTGCGTGCGTGCGTGTGTGTGTGTGTGTGTGTTTAACAGCATGTGTGTGTTAGAGAGAGCGACAGATCGACCTACTCCTACAGACAAATGTTGTGTAGTGAATGATTTTAGCCGCGAGAGTCGGTGCATCCTATCGTTTCCAGGCGTGTCCGGTAGGGACATGCGGACAGCTGCCACGCCCGCTCCTGACCAGCCTGGCCCACCCAAAGCCCCTTCATCGCCCGCGCGTGCTTCCCGCCCGAAACGGTCAGTGCCGCTCCAAAGAATCGGGGCTGCATTCATGCCCGGGCAGAGCGGACGCGACCTCTCACTGGCGCAAGAGTGATGGCTGCTTCGTCCGTCCAACTTACTACTGGGTCTATGTGATTTGACGGCTCATTGGTCTTTATTATTGAGGTGGTAGGACTGCTGGATGTCCCACGCTTTCGGCGAAAGGAGGTACTACTACTAGATTACAATTTTCTCCATTCTTACAGCGGAGGCATGCAAGAGCAGTGAAAACACGCAGGCTCAGTGATTACAGGCCCACCTCACACTATCACCGCGCGACACCTAACTCTTTACATAGTACTCCCTCTGTTCCTAAATATTACTAGATGAGTCCACGCGCGTTGCGGCGGAACAGCGGTATATCTCTCTGCGCAAAATTATCGATTTCATAGAACTAAAAAACTCTATAACTGCATGAAAAATGTGGTAGCCAAACTAAATAAACTCCCATCATCATTTAGATCATCCCACGTAAGGAAAAAAGATCAGCCAACTCCTACTGCATAATGGGATTATATTTTTCTTTTTGACATGTCAATGGGACTTAAAAGCTCACTTACATGCATGCTACCGGTGCATGCTTGCATGCAGACATGTTGATGTGATTTAAAACCCACTCACATGCATGTGCCACGGTATTTCTGCATGCTTGCATGTGGCTTAGTGCGGAGCCTCTCAACGTCTAGATCAGACGGCTATTATGGACTGATTTACTTCATCTAACGGCTACATCAATTTTGATGATGTGGCTCAAGGAGTGGATAGAGAATTCCTAGTAGTGGGGGATAGCTATTACTAGTAGATAAGTCTTTGTAGAGATTCCACTACATACGGAACAAAATGAATGAATCTACACTTAAAATGCATCTATATACATCCGCATGTGGTTCATGGTGAAATCTCTACAAAGACTTATATTTAGGAACGGAGGAAGTACTAGTATAGTATGTACTGTAATTTATCAGCGAGATAAATTTTTACAATGCTATGAAGCTTCCAGCTTCTGTTACATGTATCTTGCGTCCAAGGTTGCCCGTTGCAACATGTCATCAAATACAAAGGAGACTAACATGCATGCTATTGCATCTCAATGATTGATAGATCATAGCAAATATGTACTCCCTCCGCTCCAAAATAAGTGTCTCAACTTTGTGCAAACTTTAGTACAAAGTTGTACTACTACTAAAGTTGACACTTATTTTGGAACAGAGGCAGCTAAAGAAAAAATGATCCATTCAGTCCCTAGCCCTTGAACTGTGAACCCTGACCAGGCTTCAATTTGCTGGCAACGTTCGAGCTTCCTAATAAATGAAGTTTGCAACCTTTTGACCATCGGATCATTTTGTGCAGTTTCACCAAAATCGAGATAAGCATCCCTATGGCAAAGAAATTGAAGAAGTGTGATTAGAATAAGATTACTGGGACTAGTTGATGAGACATAAACTCATCACAAATACAGTACGTAGAAGCCAGTAGAGGTATGTGCGGGGCAAAGAAGTAGAGAAATATCCACAGGGAGTGATGTGGGCAGCTAGAGCAGTGGTGCAAGCCGGCTGTAAAGGGAGTTGTACCTGAGGGACGTAGCTCAACCTTGAGGAGGGCGGCGGGAGGCGGCAACTGCCCACGTCGCGGCAGTGAGGAAGGGACGAAGGCAACCTCACTGGCTTTGAGAGAGAGAATGGCGGGGACCCCTGATCGGGACGTGCCGACAGTGGGTTTTCTCCGTCGGCAACGGCCACCGCATCTACACTAAGCATCCACCCCTTCCCCAAGCGGACGTGATCCGCCGGGATGTTAGAGATGTGGCCACAGTCGTTTTGTGCAAGAGAGTGTGAAGAGAGCAACCCCAGCAAGCAACCGTGTAGGCTGGCCCGTCCTAACTATGTATATAGTGGAGCTGTTTCCTTTTCTCTCCATATGAACCTATCATATTGCGTACGTGCCACTGAAGAAAAAAAAACTTTATTTATAAATGACGCGGCACCTACTACTCGTTCTCCTATAACCTTGCGCTTGGCATCTCCAAAATATTAACCTTGCGATTGGCTCTTCGCCTCTTCGGGAAGTCGAGCAATAATGGTAGTGCAGTATATATCGTTCTGGCTATATCAGACCGAATGAATTGCTGCACGTCCACCACGTGGGCGAGGGTCGAGGGGCGAGGGAGAGTGCTACATACGGAGCAAAATGAGTGAATCTACACTCTAAAATACATCTATATACATCAGTGTTTGGAGTATGTACTAGTAGTTCATATTGAAATCTACTAAAGGACATATATATTCCAAACAATATGATATAATCTCTATAACCAAGGTAGTAGTAGGGACGAGGAGTAAACGGAGGGAGTAGTAAATTTTTCTCCTCGTCCTGCGAGCCACCGTGCGCATGGGCGAGGGAGCGGGCGTAAGGCGGAGCAAGCTTCACCTCATCCTGCGAGCCACCGCGCCCGTGGGCGGGGGAGACGGCGTACTAAGCAAGCTTCTCCTCGTTCTGCGAGTTGACGGGATACATCAAAAGTACTCCAGTGTATAGAGTCTTGCCTCTAAGGTAGGCCCCACATGGTTTGCCACTTTTTTTACATAACACGTCAAGTCGCAATTTGTTTGTTCACCCGTGGTAGACGATCCTCCCTCCACCAAGTGGACAACCAGTACACGTGCCAAATTACCACGTGGGCTGCCTTTTTCGTACAGAAATGAGCTCCACCGTGTACCCGCGCGGGTGTGGTTGGGAAAGAGACGGGAGTACGTGCGCCGTGCGTGCACCTCTTCTCTTCGTGCACGTCCCCCACCTACGTGGGTGTGTGTGAGAGATACAAACCGCGTTCGTGAGTGTTTTTTGTTTTGGGGTGGGGTGTTGATTTCGTGAATTATTTGTGGGAATATGTGTCGATGACATCTCAAACAAAATTTTGCATGCAATGTGTGTGAAATGGAGGCCTATCCATATCATACATAGAGGGTCGGGCAATCCACGAGAAGAGAGGGAGGGGTCATAGCTATCGATAGAGTCGAAGAGAGGATCAAGTGGGTGGGTGCGAGATCGATAAGAGAGCCATCGAAATTGTGTGTGTGTGCAAGTCAAAGATATAGGGCGACTGGCCTACCGGAACATTAGAGGGCACATGTCAAGTTTGTGTGTGGCAGGGAGACATGACTAGAGCGCTTGATGTATCGGTCTGTGTGGGGGGGAGGGGGTGGGGGGGAGGGGTAGGCAGAGGCCTAACTATAGAGGTAGAACGACTCGTATATGTGTTGAGAAGGAGAGACCCAGCTATGTCTTGAGGGGTAGAGTGCTGGATGGGTGATGGAGTTGCTTCTAGAAGATGGTGGGAGAGGCCTACTAGACAAACTAAGGGTGGAACTGCAATGTTATCAATAAGAGTGGGGATGTGTTTCTGTGTGTGCCTGTGCGTGATAGATCTGTCGGGATGCATCCATGGATGATGAAGGGGAACCATGTGTTTGGTAAGCAAACCTAACTAGATCGGTAGATCAATTGTTGTTTGTTGGAGGAAGGGAGAGACACAACTAATGAGGTAGATCGATTGACGTGTGGGTAAAAACGAGTTATAAGGACCTAGCTAGCTATATGTATAGCGAGAGATCGGTCGGTGTACGTCCATTTGTTAGAGGCAAATAAGGCCCAGCGAGACGGATAGACAGAGAGAATGGAGCTAGGAGGTGGTGCGAGAGGCCCAACTACTAGCTAGATAGGGGGAGGAGTGTGCGGTTGTGAGATCGATGAAAAGAGGGGCGAGAGTTTACACGTGTGTCTGACCGTATGAGAGACACGAGGCAAGGACACATAAAGGAGGAGATTGAAGGTGTGTGTGCATGTTGTAGGCAGGCATCGCTGGAGAGGTTTATCGATCGGTGTGTGTCGGAAAGGAGTTGTGGAGACTCTGGGAGAACGACCTAAAGAAAAAAATGAATGTGCCCGGTGGATAGAATGTCGAGGGAGGGGGAGGGCGAAGAGGGCGTGTGCATGCACAAGAGAAAGTTAGTGGTAGATACAAAGGTTAGAGGATTGTGTGGGTGTAAGAGACTAACAAAGATCATAATTTGATATGAAAGCGGATTCATATATTTGAATAGGAGATCATAGTGTTTTAAACATTGCATGCATGAATATAGCGGTGATACACGTGTTGTGCACATGTTATACCATAATGTGATAATGCATGGCGTTTGCAACTCACAGCTAAATGCCGAACAATCTAAACCATACTATACATCAAACAATCTCACATTTTATTTGAATTTGTGATAATGTGTGGCGTCTGCAGCTTACAACTAAATATCGAACAATCTAAACAATACTATATATCGAACATTCTCACATTTTATTTGAATTTGTGGTAATGTGTGGTGTTTGCAACTCACATCTAAATACTTGTAGGCGTAGGGGGCAGGGCACCATACATAATGTGATAAACATATTATACATATGAGACATGGTTTACATTATGAAGATCTAGCTAGAGCTAGAAATGTAATGTGATTTGAAATCAAAATAAAGTGGATTCAAAAAATCTAGTTCGAGTTCATATAGTACACATAGTTCACATGTAACTCGAGACTAATCATGTGGTGTGCTGTGAAGATAATACACAAACGATGGTTTAACTTGACAATAATGATGATTGTAGATCTTATTAAAACAGAGAAACAAATTCAAATGATTTGACTTCACAACAATCATTACTGTAGATCTTATTCAAATAGAGAAACGAATTCAAATTTAGTTCATATTGAAGCGGTAGTATATACGTTTGGAATGCACTAAAACGTTCATTTGAGTAGTAGGTTGCATGCATTATACACGTAGCGAAATATTTTAATTGAACATAACATGAATTCAAAGTTTTGAATGACATTTGTAGTGCGCATTGATTTGGTACAGTACACATTAGGCTTGTCCGGAAATTTCAACCCGCGCCTTGTTAGCCCGAAATATTTAAGATATATCTTTGTCTCGTTATGCTCCGACAACTCCCTCCATCTCAACCCGCGCCTTGCTATTCCGAAATTACAACGCGCGCGAAAACTCCCACCTCCTGTGAAATCCCGACACGCGAAATGCCCATGGTACCCCTGAACCGAAAGAACCGCCTCAAATCGGTGGGGGTACTTTCGTAACTTACCCCACATTTCGGACAAGCGCGTCTCTAAGCCATGGTTCCCCACTGCCATCCCATCCACCCACCCATTCGTACACCGAGGCCGCGAAAACCCGCGACGAAACCCCACACCCTGGTCCGTCTGCGACCCAGCCGGAGCCTCTTCCCCGACGACGTCGTCCACAGCAACACCTTGACGTCCCTCATCCACCGTACCGGATGAGGATCCGTCGCCGATCTCATCGTCCCTCCAGTTCAGCCACCCCATCCTCCACCTCCAAGGAGCTTCCCCGACGTTCCCCTTGTCTTTCGCGCCACCTCCATTCCCACACCGCCGTCTTCACCTGCACCACCGGAAGAGCATCATCATCACCGTTTCCTCGGATGAAGCTGCGGCCTAATCGGCGCCACCAAAGAGGTTGTACACTAATCGCCGCATTTTCTTCTTGATTCGATCTCATGGTACTGCCGGCGCTCGGTCTCGAGCCGACACGGCGCGGCTCCATCCATGGTGGCGTCGCCAGCCACTTCCTCCATGGCGTCGCTCCCTCGGCGGCAACGTCCACATCAGTAGGAACTGCTGCTGCTTTAGCTCTCGCTCGCGCTGCTGCTCTGCTCTTGCTCTCGGTCCCCTGCCTGGTCTGCTCTTGCTATTGCTCTTGCTCGCGCTGCTGCTCTCGCTCTTGCTCTTGCTTGCGATGCTGCTCCGATTTAGCTACACTTCAGTCGACTGAATCGACTTTTGGGTCAGTTGATTTTCAGGGGGTGGGGGGGC